>NC_091346.1:24710124-24780124 GCF_038502225.1 Cherax quadricarinatus | reverse complement strand
TTTGATAATCTTACATGTCGTTTTCGTGTGTCTTGTAATCCTCCTCTGAGCCAGTAAGGAGACATCTAACACGTACTTACACGGCGGGGCTGGGAGCTATGACTCGACCCCTGCAACCACAGTTAAGCGTGTACTAGTTGATTTGTCCACTGGCGACTCCGCCTCCTCGTGCTTCTAGACATCTGACTGCAAAATATAAGCCACTTCTCTGAGCAGAAGCTGTACTTTTCTCAAGGCTGATTAACTGAACAATTTCACTCGTGGCTGAGGGACTGATTACCTCATTATACTTCTCGTCTTTCAACATTTTTCTCTGTATTGGACTAAAGAAGCCACTGAGATTACCAGATATTGCACAAGTGTCTCATTCTTTCATATCGGATAGTTTTGGCAATCATAGAACTTTGAGCAACATGTTTTTAAAATGTGGACTACGTACCATAGCTGCATATTTCAAGTGTGATCAAATTTATGAACACATGTTCAGTATTTCCCCATTCTTGTATCTAAAGGCTAAAGTTGACCAGTGTCACATAGGAATATCTCACTATTTTAGGTGTCCTGTGTCCCCATTATTGTGGTCCTCTTAATTCAGTTTATCTCTGTCTGCCCTATCCAGTTCTCTTTAAAATTTTGTATGTTATCATATCTCTTTTTGATTTTCTCTCCACCAAAGTCATCAGGTTCACTTTCTTGCATATCTCCTCACAGTGAATTCTTTCCAGTTCCAGGACCAGACTCGTTGCAAACCTTTTGACTTTTCCAGCTTCCGCACCTGCTTGACCAGGTGGACTCTCTCTCTCTCTCTCTCTCTCTCTCTCTCTCTCTCTCTCTCTCTCTCTCTCTCTCTCTCTCTCTCTCTCTCTCTCTCTCTCTCTCTCTCTCTCTGTGTGTGTGTGTGTGTGTGTGTGTGTGTGTGTGTGTGTGTGTGTGTGTGTGTGTGTGTGTGTGTCACCTAGCTCTGCTTTTATTACTGTGCTACAATAAAACAGGGCTCTGGCAGGTGGGGTAATAATAAAACACCAGCTGATCATTATAAAGCAAACATTGACGGGACACTTCCATAAATAAAGCCGACCTCCCAGTACCATCCCCAGAAATAACCCACCACTTGCACTGGCGCTGGTGGTGGTAGGTGTGTTGATGGTGTTGGTTGTTGTGGTGGTAGTGTACGGTGGTAGTATTCGTGTTGACGGAAGTGGTAATTGTGATGGTGGTGGTAGGTGTTTTGATGATGGTTGGCTATTGTGGTGGTAAGGGTTGTAGGGGTGTTGGTTGTTGTACATGTTAAGGACATATAGCAGAAGGCTTAAGTTAGGTAAGGTTTGTCAGGAAACAGAACAAGTGTTTCCTGACGCGGGTCTTAGTCATATGATGACCCGCCGCTGGAGATTTTGGTCATCTGACCGAGGCCTTCCGCTGGCTTACCCCTCCGCCCCTTTCAAAATTAGAGTATCAACTGAACAGATCTCTTTACTTCTATATACATTAAGTACTTTGATGCATTATCTAAATGTGTACATGAAGGCTAGAAAATCAGAAGATTCTCTTAGTAGTGTTAATGATGATTGTGGTAGTGTTAATGATGATTGTGGTAGTACTGGTAATGGTGAGTGAGCTTGTGGTAAGTTGTGGTGGGATGTGATCTCAAGGAACAAGAGTAGAGGCAGGACAATTAAAGCAGCATATAAAACCACATATAAGTTTATTATTCAGAAAGATATAGTTGTGTAAGAGAGAAACTGATTGATTAACAGATGTGATGACATATTGTAAATGATTTACAGTACTGAAAAGAACAAAAAGACAGAAGATCGTGACTGGAACAGTACACAAATAACCCGCACATTGGAGAGAGAAGCTTATCACGACGCCTACCTCTACTCTCCTTTCTGTCTCTTGTGCCACTAAAACTACTCCTCCCTACTTTCTACTACTACTTCCACTACCATCATTACCTCTACCACTACTTCTCCACCTCTTTCTTTTTTCCCCCTCTCTTTGTTCTGTCCCTGTCCCCCCTATCCAATATACTGGCTCCCGCACTCTCATGTGTTAATGTGACTTGTAAATGGTCAAAGTCGGACTGAAATGTGCAGGTTATTTGTGTAATGCTGACAAGTTGATGAGTAAGACATGTCCAACACTTTGCTGTTTTTATTGTAGAAACTGTTCACCTGCGCAGCAGGCTTCTTCAGTCGACTACAGGCGATTATCACACTGGAAACTGTAGGTCTGAGTCTTACAAGTAAAAGTCCATACATAGTTTTGCAATGCATTACAGGTTTAAGATTATACACGCAAAAAATAACAGTAGATTATGTTTAGATTATTTCATTATCTTAACAGGTCACTGGTGTGCAAGATAAGATTATCAAGTACAATGATCAAAGTGAACAACTCTTTATTATTAAAACAATAATGTTTACAATGAAGGGACAGTAACAAAGGTAAGAGGTACTCACCGAGTTGGTGGGGGTCGACACTCAGTTCTTGGCTCCATCTCTCTGAATAATTTGATTGTCATCTCGCATTTCTGGCCTCCTGGGCCTCATAGTACTTATTCTGGAAGCTGTGTACTGTGTTTGTTTCTACCACAAGCGCCAGAACTCCATTACATAAATAATATAATCTCTTACAATGTACATATTTATAATCTTGGTAAATAAATTTAGTAGGTAAGATTATTCAGGTACATGTACCCATAAATGCAGTTAGATAAATTATCATACATAGCGGCATATATGTAGATTACCTTGGATAACCCCCAAAAATCAGATTGATTTATTTCCATTCGGGTTCTTGAAATTTGTTTTATGTGTTTATTATATTAATCTTGAAGACGCCCCTGGCTGTCTTCAAGAAGGCACTGGACAGGCACATAAAGTCAGTACCTGACCAGCCGGGCTTTGGTTCGTCAGTTTGCGTGCGGCCAGCAGTAACAGCCTGGTTGATCAAACCCTGATCCACCACGAGGCCTGGTCTCATACCGGGCCGCAGGGGCGTTGACCCCCGAAACCCTCTCCAGGTATACTCCAGGAGCGGATGGAAACTTGAAGAAGCACTCAGGATTGTCGTCTTCTGGTGCTAGAACATTATATAGAAGGTGAAGCCCAGGGTGAAAGAAAGGTCAGGGGGGGGGGGAGTTTGGAAGTTAAGGAAGAGTGAGAGAGGGTGAGGAGGGGAAAAGGTCAGGGGTGGGGAAGTTTAAGTATGGTAGTGTGTTAAGAGGGGGAGGGTGTGGCACCTCACTTGGTCAGGTGGGGGATAGAGACAGGGATGTGGGGGGAAGTGGTGGTGATGGATCACACCACCTTAATTTCCTTATCTATTTTTCCTACCACCAGCCTACTACCTGGCCTTACCACCACCACCACCAGCCTACTACCTGGCCTTACCACCACCACCACCAGCCTACTACCTGGCCTTACCACCACCAGCCTACTACCTGGCCTTACCACCACCACCACCAGCCTACTACCTGGCCTTACCACCACCACCACCACCAGCCTACTACCTGGCCTTACCACCACCACCACCACCAGCCTACTACCTGGCCTTACCACCACCACCACCAGCCTACTACCTGGCCTTACCACCACCACCACCACCAGCCTACTACCTGGCCTTACCACCACCACCACCAGCCTACTACCTGGCCTTACCACCACCACCACCAGCCTACTACCTGGCCTTACCACAACCACCACCACCACCCTACTACCTGGCCTTACCACCACCACCACCAGCCTACTACCTGGCCTTACCACCACCACCACCACCAGCCTACTACCTGGCCTTACCACCACCACGACAAGCCTACTACCTGGCCTTACCACCACCACCACCAGCCTACTACCTGGCCTTACCACAACCACCACCAGCCTACTACCTGGCCTTACCACCACCACCACCACCACCAGCCTACTACCTGGCCTTACCACAACCACCACCGGCCTACTACCTGGCCTTACCACCACCACCACCACCACCACAAGCCTACTACCTGGCCTTATCACCACCACCACCACCACCAGCCTACTACCTGGCCTTACCACCACCACCACCACCATCCTACTACCTGGCCTTACCACCACCACCACCACCACCACCAGCCTACTATCTGGCCTTACCACCACCACCAGCCTACTACCTGGCCTTACCACCACCACCACCAGCATACTACCTGGCCTTACCACCACCAGCCTACTACCTGGTCTTACAACCACCACCACAACCACCAGCCTATTACCTGGCCTTACCACCACCACCACAAGCCACCACCAGCCTACTACCTGGCCTTACCACCACCACCACCACTACCATCCTACTACCTGGCCTTACCACCACCACCACCAGCCTACTATCTGGCCTTACCACCACCACCACCAGCCTACTACCTGGCCTTACCACCACCACCACCAGCCTACTACCTGGCCTTACCACCACCACCACCAGCCTACTACCTGGCCTTACCACCACCAGCCTACTACCTGGCCTTACCACCACCAGCCTACTACCTGGCCTTACAACCACCACCACAACCACCAGCCTACTACCTGGCCTTACCACCACCACCACCAGCCTACTACCTGGCCTTACCACCACCACCACCATCAACCTACTACCTGGCCTTACCACCACCACCATCAACCTACTACCTGGCCTTACCACCACCACCACCACCATCAACCTACTACCTGGCCTCACCACCACCACCACCACCATCAACCTACTACCTGGCCTTACCACCACCACCATCAACCTACTACCTGGCCTTACCACCACCACCACCACTACCACCACCATCAACCTACTACCTGGCCTTACCACCACCACCATCAACCTACTACCTGGCCTGACCACCACCACCACCACCACCAACCTACTACCTGGCCTTACCACCACCACCACCACCACCATCAGCCTACTACCTGGCCTTACCACCACCACCATCACAATCACCATCAACCTACTACCTGGCCTTACCACCACCACCACCACCATCAACCTACTACCTGGTCTTACCACCATCACCATCAACCTACTACCTGGCCTTACCACCATCACCATCAACCTACTACCTGGCCTTACCACCATCACCATCAACCTACTACCTGGCTTTACCACCACCACCATCACCATCACCATCAACCTACTACCTGGCCTTACCACCACCACCATCACCATCACCATCAACCTACTACCTGGCCTTACCACCACCTCCACCACCACCACCATCAACCTACTACCTGGCCTTACCACCACCACCATCACCATCACCATCACCATGAACCTACTACCTGGCCTTACCACCACCACCATCACCATCACCATCAACCTACTACATGGCCTTACCACCACCACCAGCACCATCACCATCAACCTACTACCTGGCCTTACCACCACCACCACCATCACCATCAACCTACTACCTGGCCTTACCACCACCACCATCACCATCACCATCAACCTACTACCTGGCCTTACCACCACCACCACCATCACCACCAACCTACTACCTGGCCTTACCACCACCACCACCACCATCAGCCTACTACCTGGCCTTACCACCACCACCACCACCATCACCATCAACCTACTACTACCTGGCCTTACCACCACCACCACCATCAACCTACTACCTGGTCTTATCACCATCACCATCAACCTACTACCTGGCCTTACCACCATCACCATCAACCTACTACCTGGCCTTACCACCACCACCATCACCATCAACCTACTACCAGGCCTTACCACCACCACCATCACCATCACCATCAACCTACTACCTGGCCTTACCACCACCACCATCACCATCACCATCAACCTACTACCTGGCCTTACCACCACCACCACCACCACCACCACCACCATCATCACCATCAACCTACTACCTGGCCTTACCACCACCACCATCACCATGAACCTACTACCTGGCCTTACCACCACCACCATCACCATCACCATCAACCTACTACCTGGCCTTACCACCACCACCATCACCATCACCATGAACCTACCACCTGGCATTACCAACACCACCATCACCATCACCATCAACCTACTACCTGGCCTTACCACCACCACCATCACCATCAACCTACTACCTGGCCTTACCACCACCACGATCACCATCACCATCAACCTACTACCTGGCCTTACCACCATCACCATCAACCTACTACCTGGCCTTACCACCACCACCATCACCATCAACCTACTACCTGGTCTTACCACCACCACCATCACCATCACCATCAACCTACTACCTGGCCTTACCACCATCACCATCAACCTACTACCTGGCCTTACCACCATCACCATCAACCTACTACCTGGCCTTACCACCACCACCATCACCATCAACCTACTACCTGGCCTTACCACCACCACCATCACCATCAACCTACTACCTGGCCTTACCACCACCACCACCACCACCATCATCAAACTACTACCTGGCCTTACCACCACCACCATCACCATCAACCTACTACCTGGCCTTACCACCACCACCATCACCATCAACCTACTACCTGCCCTTACCACCACCACCACCACTATCACCATTAACCTACTACCTGGCCTTACCACCACCACCATCACCATCAACCTACTACCTGGCCTTACCACCACCACCATCACCATCAACCTACTACCTGGCCTTACCACCACCACCATCACCATCACCATCAACCTACTACCTGGCCTTACCACCACCACCATCACCATCAACCTACTACCTGGCCTTACCACCACCACCATCACCATCAACCTACTACCTGGCCTTAACACCACCAGCATCACCATCAACCTACTACCTGGCCTTACCACCACCACCATCAACCTACTACCTGGCCTTACCACCACCACCATCAACCTACTACGTGGCCTTACCACCACCACCACCATCAACCTACTACGTGGCCTTACCACCACCACCACCACCATCAACCTACTACCTGGCCTTACCACCACCACCACCATCAACCTACTACCTGGCCTTACCACCACCACCATCAACCTACTACCTGGTCTTACCACCACCACCATCACCATCAACCTACTACCTGGCCTTACCACCACCACCATCACCATCAACCTACTACCTGGCCTTACCACCACCACCATCACCATCAACCTTCTACCTGGCCTTACCACCATCACCATCAACCTACTACCTGGCCTTACCACCACCACCACCACCATCACCATCAACCTACTACCTGGCCTTAACACCACCACCATCACCATCAACCTACTACCTGGCCTTACCACCACCACCATCAACCTACTACCTGGCCTTAACACCACCACCATCACCATCAACCTACTACCTGGCCTTACCACCACCACCACCACCATCACCATCAACCTACTACCTGGCCTTAACACCACCACCATCACCATCAACCTTCTACCTGGTCTTACCACCACCACCATCACCATCAACCTACTACCTGGCCTTAACACCACCACCACCACCATCAACCTACTACCTGTCCTTAACACCACCAACATCACCATCAACCTTCTACCTGGTATTACCACCACCACCACCACCATCAACTAACCTTCAAGTACTCCAAAACCGCTGATTACTATTTTTTCCTTGTTTTCTCGTGTTTTATATATATATATATATATATATATATATATATATATATATATATATATATATATATATATATATATATATATATATATATATATATATATATATATATATATATATATATTTAACAAGTCGGCCTCTCCCACCGAGGCAGGGTGACCCAAGAAAGAAAATCCCCCAAAAAGAAAATACTTTCTTCATCATTCAACACTTTCACCACACTCACACATAATCACAGTTTTTGCAGAGGTGCTCAGAATACAACAGTTTAGAAGCATATACGTATAAAGATACACAACATATCCCTCCAAACTGCCAATATCCCGAACCCATCCTTTAGAGTGCAGGCATTGTACTTCTCATTTCCAGGACTCAAGTCCGGCTATATAAAATTAACCGGTTTCCCTGAATCCCTTCACTAAATATTACCCTGCTCACACTCCAGCAGATCGTCAGGTCCCAAATACCATTCCGTCTCCATTCACTCCTATCGAACACATGCTCATGCACGCCTGCTGGAAGTCCAAGCCCTTCGCCCACAAAATCTCCCTCACCCCCTCCTTCCAACCTTTTCGAGGACGACCCTCTGCCCCGCCTTCCTTCCCCTACAGATTTAAATGCTCTCCATGTCATTCTACTTTGATTCATTCTCTCTAAATGACCAAACCACCTCAGCAACCCCTCTTCAGCCCTCTGACTAATACTTTTATTAACTCCACACCTTCTCCTAATTTCCACACTCCGAATTTTCTGCATAATATTTACACAACACATTGCCCTTAGACAGGACATCTCCACTGCCTCCAACCACCTCCTCGCTGCTGCATTCACAACCCAAGCTTCACACCCATATAAGATTGTTGGTACTACTGTACTTTCATACATTCCCTTCTTTGCCTCCATAGTTAACGTTTTTTGTCTCCACATATACCTCAACGCACCACTCGCCTTTTTTTCCTCATCAATTCTATGATTAACCTCATCCTTCATAAATCCATCCGCCGACACGTCAGCTCCCAAGTATCTGAAAACATTCACTTCTTCCATACTCCTCCTCCCCAATTTGATATCCAATATTTTTTTTATCTAAATCATTTGATACCCTCATCACCTTACTTTTTTCTATGTTCACTTTCAACTTTCTACCTTTACACACACTCCCAAACTCATCCACTAACCTTTGCAATTTTTCTTGAGAATCTCCCATAAGCACAGTATCATCAGCAAAAAGCAACTGTGTCAATTCCCATTTTTGTATTTGATTCCCCATAATTTAATCCCACCCCTCTCCCGAACACCCTAGCATTTACTTCTTTTACAACCCCATCTATAAATATATTAAACAACCATGGTGACATTACACATCCCTGTCTAAGACCTACTTTTACCGGGAAGTATTCTCCCTCTCTTCTACACACCCTAGCCTGAGCCTCACTATCCTCATAAAAGCTCTTTACAGCATTTAGTAACTTACCACCTGTTCCATATACTTGCAACATCTGCCACATTGCTCCTCTATCCACTCTGTCATATGCTTTTTCTATATAAATATAAAATATATATATATATATATATATATATATATATATATATATATATATATATATATTATATATATATATATATATATATATATATATATATATATATATATATATATATATATATATATATATATATATAGTAGTTTGTTGGATTATGTATTGGTAGATAAAAGACTGTTGAGTAGACTTCAGGATGTACATGTTTATAGAGGGGCCACAGATATATCAGATCATTTTCTAGTTGTAGCTACACTGAGAGTAAAAGGTAGATGGGATACAAGGAGAATAGAAGCATCAGGGAAGAGAGAGGTGAAGGTTTATAAACTAAAAGAGGAGGCAGTTAGGGTAAGATATAAACAGCTATTGGAGGATAGATGGGCTAATGAGAGCATAGGCAATGGGGTCGAAGAGGTATGGGGTAGGTTTAAAAATGTAGTGTTAGAGTGTTCAGCAGAAGTTTGTGGTTACAGGAAAGTGGGTGCAGGAGGGAAGAGGAGCGATTGGTGGAATGATGATGTAAAGAGAGTAGTAAGGGAGAAAAAGTTAGCATATGAGAAGTTTTTACAAAGTAGAAGTGATGCAAGGAGGGAAGAATATATGGAGAAAAAGAGAGAAGTTAAGAGAGTGGTGAAGCAATGTAAAAAGAGAGCAAATGAGAGAGTGGGTGAGATGTTATCAACAAATTTTGTTGAAAATAAGAAAAAGTTTTGGAGTGAGATTAACAAGTTAAGAAAGCCTAGAGAACAAATGGATTTGTCAGTTAAAAATAGGAGAGGAGAGTTATTAAATGGAGAGGTAGAGGTATTGGGAAGATGGAAGGAATATTTTGAGGAATTGTTAAATGTTGATGAAGATAGGGAAGCTGTGATTTCGTGTATAGGGCAAGGAGGAATAACATCTTGTAGGAGTGAGGAAGAGCCAGTTGTGAGTGTGGGGGAAGTTCGTGAGGCAGTAGGTAAAATGAAAGGGGGTAAGGCAGCCGGGATTGATGGGATAAAGATAGAAATGTTAAAAGCAGGTGGGGATATAGTTTTGGAGTGGTTGGTGCAATTATTTAATAAATGTATGGAAGAGGGTAAGGTACCTAGGGATTGGCAGAGAGCATGCATAGTTCCTTTGTATAAAGGCAAAGGGGATAAAAGAGAGTGCAAAAATTATAGGGGGATAAGTCTGTTGAGTGTACCTGGTAAAGTGTATGGTAGAGTTATAATTGAAAGAATTAAGAGTAAGACGGAGAATAGGATAGCAGATGAACAAGGAGGCTTTAGGAAAGGTAGGGGGTGTGTGGACCAGGTGTTTACAGTGAAACATATAAGTGAACAGTATTTAGATAAGGCTAAAGAGGTCTTTGTGGCATTTATGGATTTGGAAAAGGCGTATGACAGGGTGGATAGGGGGGCAATGTGGCAGATGTTGCAAGTGTATGGTGTAGGAGGTAGGTTACTGAAAGCAGTGAAGAGTTTTTACGAGGATAGTGAGGCTCAAGTTAGAGTATGTAGGAAAGAGGGAAATTTTTTCCCAGTAAAAGTAGGCCTTAGACAAGGATGTGTGATGTCACCGTGGTTGTTTAATATATTTATAGATGGGGTTGTAAGAGAAGTAAATGCGAGGGTCTTGGCAAGAGGCGTGGAGTTAAAAGATAAAGAATCACACACAAAGTGGGAGTTGTCACAGCTGCTCTTTGCTGATGACACTGTGCTCTTGGGAGATTCTGAAGAGAAGTTGCAGAGATTGGTGGATGAATTTGGTAGGGTGTGCAAAAGAAGAAAATTAAAGGTGAATACAGGAAAGAGTAAGGTTATGAGGATAACAAAAAGATTAGGTGATGAAAGATTGAATATCAGATTGGAGGGAGAGAGTATGGAGGAGGTGAACGTATTCAGATATTTGGGAGTGGACGTGTCAGCGGATGGGTCTATGAAAGATGAGGTGAATCATAGAATTGATGAGGGAAAAAGAGTGAGTGGTGCACTTAGGAGTCTGTGGAGACAAAGAACTTTGTCCTTGGAGGCAAAGAGGGGAATGTATGAGAGTATAGTTTTACCAACGCTCTTATATGGGTGTGAAGCGTGGGTGATGAATGTTGCAGCGAGGAGAAGGCTGGAGGCAGTGGAGATGTCATGTCTGAGGGCAATGTGTGGTGTGAATATAATGCAGAGAATTCGTAGTTTGGAAGTTAGGAGGAGGTGCGGGATTACCAAAACTGTTGTCCAGAGGGCTGAGGAAGGGTTGTTGAGGTGGTTCGGACATGTAGAGAGAATGGAGCGAAACAGAATGACTTCAAGAGTGTATCAGTCTGTAGTGGAAGGAAGGCGGGGTAGGGGTCGGCCTAGGAAGGGTTGGAGGGAGGGGGTAAAGGAGGTTTTGTGTGCGAGGGGCTTGGACTTCCAGCAGGCATGCGTGAGCGTGTTTGATAGGAGTGAATGGAGACAAATGGTTTTTAATACTTGACGTGCTGTTGGAGTGTGAGCAAAGTAACATTTATGAAGGGATTCAGGGAAACCGGCAGGCCGGACTTGAGTCCTGGAGATGGGAAGTACAGTGCCTGCACTCTGAAGGAGGGGTGTTAATGTTGCAGTTTAAAAACTGTAGTGTAAAGCACCCTTCTGGCAAGACAGTGATGGAGTGAATGATGGTGAAAGTTTTTCTTTTTCGGGCCACCCTGCCTTGGTGGGAATCGGCCGGTGTGATAATAATATATATATATATATATATATATATTATATATATATGTATATATATAATATATATATATAATATATAATATATATATATATATATATAATATATATATATATATATATATATATTTTAGTCTATGTTTTAAGGATTAAAATATTGTTGACTGATGGTATGATAGCCATGTTATGCGCTATGTTTTTTAATGAAATTTGAAAATGTGATAGGCTTTAAACCCAGTTAACCAACCAAGTACACTGGTGCAGGTACTGGTGGACTAGGCGACCTCTGCGAGGATCAGTGTGGCCCGGGGACCCACACCACCTGTGACAACAAGACCTGCAAGTGTGACCGCTATCATCCTGTCGTCATTGACAATCGGTACTGCGTGAAGCGTGAGTATACTTACAGTCACTTTTGTTTGCCCGTGTCTTACCCCTCCTGTGATCCTGCCTGCTTCTTACCCCTCCTGTGATCCTGCCTGCTTCTTACCCCTCCTGTGATCCTGCCTGCTTCTTACCCCTCCTGTGACCCTACCTGCTTCTTACCCCTCCTGTGATCCTGCCTGCTCCTTACCCCTCCTGTGATCTTGCTTGCTTCTTACCCCTCCTGTGATCCTACCTGCTTCTTACCCCTCCTGTGATCCTGCCTGCTTCTTACCCCTCCTGTGACCCTGCCTGCTTCTTACACCTCCTGCGATCCTGCCTGCTTCTTACCCCTCCTGTGATCCTGCCTGCTTCTTACCCCTCCTGTGATCCTGCCTGCTTCTTACCCCTCCTGTGATCCTGCCTGCTTCTTACCCCTCATGTGATCCTGCCTGCTTCTTACCCCTCCTGCGATCCTGCCTGCTTCTTACCCCTCCTGTGATCCTGCCTGCTTCTTACCCCTCCTGTGATCCTGCCTGCTTCTTACCCCTCCTGCGATCCTGCCTGCTTCTTACCCCTCCTGTGATCCTGCCTGCTTCTTACCCCTTCTGTGATCCTGCCTGCTTCTTACCCCTCCTGCGATCCTGCCTGCTTCTTACCCCTCCTGTGATCCTGCCTGCTTCTTACCCCTTCTGTGATCCTGCCTGCTTCTTACCCCTCCTGTGATCCTGCCTGCTTCTTACCCCTCATGTGATCCTGCCTGCTTCTTACCCCTCCTGCGATCCTGCCTGCTTCTTACCCCTCCTGTGATCCTGCCTGCTTCTTACCCCTCCTGTGATCCTGCCTGCTTCTTACCCCTCCTGTGATCCTGCCTGCTTCTTACCTCTCCTGTGATCCTGCCCGCTTCTTACCCCTCCTGTGATCCTGCCTGCTTCTTCTCCCTCAAGTGATCCTGCCTGCTTTTTACCCTTCCTGTGATCCTGCCTGCTTCTCCCTCAAGTGATCCTGCCTGGTTCTTATCCCTCCTGTGATCCTGCCTGCTTCTTACCCCTCCTGTGATCCTGCCTGCTTCTTACCCCTCCTGTGATCCTGCCTGCTTCTTACCCCTCCTGTGATCCTGCCTGCTTCTTACCTCTCCTGTGATCCTGCCCGCTTCTTACCCCTCCTGTGATCCTGCCTGCTTCTTCTCCCTCAAGTGATCCTGCCTGCTTTTTACCCCTCCTGTGATCCTGCCTGCTTCTCCCTCAAGTGATCCTGCCTGGTTCTTACCCCTCCTGTGATCCTGCCTGCTTCTTACCCCTCCTGTGATCCTTCCTGCTTCTTACCCCTCCTGTGATTCTGCATGCTTCTTACCCCTCCTGTGATCCTGCCTGCTTCTTACCCCTCCTGTGATCCTGCCTGCTTCTTACCCCTCCTGTGATCCTGCCTGCTTCTTACCCCTCCTGTGATCCTGCCTGCTTCTTACCCCTCCTGTGATCCTGCCTGCTTCTTACCCCTCCTGCGATCCTGCCTGCTTCTTACCCCTCCTGTGATCTTGCCTGCTTCTTACCCCTCCTGTGATCCTGCCTGCTTCTTACCCCTCCTGCGATCCTGCCTGTTTCTTACCCCTCCTGTGATCGTGCCTGCTTCTTACCCCTCCTGTGATCCTACCTGCTTCTTACCCTTTCTGTGATCCTGCCTGCTTCTTACCTCTCCTGTGATCCTGCCCGCTTCTTACCCCTCCTGTGATCCTGCCTGCTTCTTCTCCCTCAAGTGATCCTGCCTGCTTTTTACCCCTCCTGTGATCCTGCCTGCTTCTCCCTCAAGTGATCCTGCCTGGTTCTTACCCCTCCTGTGATCCTGCCTGCTTCTTACCCCTCCTGTGATCCTGCCTGCTCCTTACCCCTCCTGTGATCCTGCCTGCTCCTTACCCCTCCTGTGATCCTGCCTGCTTCTCCCTCAAGTGATCCTGCCCGCTTCTTACCCCTCCTGTGATCCTGCCTGCTTCTTCTCCCTCAAGTGATCCTGCCTGCTTCTTACCCCTCCTGTGATCCTGCCTGCTTCTTACCCCTCCTGTGATCCTGCCTGCTTCTTACCCCTCCTGTGATCCTGCCTGCTCCTTACCCCTCCTGTGATCCTGCCTGCTCCTTACCCCTCCTGTGATCCTGCCTGCTTCTCCCTCAAGTGATCCTGCCTGCTTCTTACCCCTCCTGTGATCCTGCCTGCTTCTTACCCCTCCTGTGATCCTGCCCGCTTCTTACCCCTCCTGTGATCCTGCCTGCTTCTTCTCCCTCAAGTGATCCTGCCTGCTTCTTACCCCTCCTGTGATCCTGCCTGCTTCTTACCCCTCCTGTGATCCTGCCTGCTTCTTACCCCTCCTGTGATCCTGCCTGCTTCTTACCCCTCCTGTGATCCTGCCTGCTTCTTACCCGTCCTGTGATCCTGCCTGCTTCTTACCCCTCCTGTGATCCTACCTGCTTCTTACCCCTCCTGTGATCCTGCCTGCTTCTTACCCGTCCTGTGATCCTGCCTGCTTCTTACCCCTCCTGTGATCCTACCTGCTTCTTACCCCTCCTGTGATCCTGCCTGCTTCTTACCCCTCCTGTGATCCTGCCTGCTTCTTACCCCTCCTGTGATTCTGCCTGCTTCTTACCCCTCCTGTGATCCTGCCTGCTTCCTACCCCTCCTGTGATCCTGCCTGCTTCTTACCCCTCCTGTGATCCTGCCTGCTTCTTACCCCTCCTGTGATCCTGCCTGCTTCTTACCCCTCCTGTGATTCTGCCTGCTTCTTACCCCTCCTGTGATCCTGCCTGCTTCTTACCCCTCCTGTGATCCTGCCTGCTTCTTACCCCTCCTGTGATTCTGCCTGCTTCTTACCCCTCTGTGATCCTGCCTGCTTCTTACCCCTCCTGTGATCCTGCCTGCTTCTTACCCCTCCTGTGATCCTGCCTGCTTCTTACCTGTCCTGTGATCCTGCCTGTTTCTTAACCCTCCTGTGATCCTACCTGCTTCTTACCCCTCCTGTGATCCTCCCTGCTTCTTACCCGTCCTGTGATCCTGGCTGCTTCTTACCCGTCCTGTGATCCTGCCTGCTTCTTACCCGTCCTGTGATCCTGGCTGCTTCTTACCCGTCCTGTGATCCTGCCTGCTTCTTACCCCTCCTGTGATCCTACCTGCTTCTTACCCCTCCTGTGATCCTGCCTACTTCTTACCCGTCCTGTGATCCTGCCTGCTTCTTAGCCTTGCTGTGATACTGCCTGCTTCTCCCTCTAGTGATCCTACCTGCTTCTTTCCCCTTCTGTGATCCTACCTCCTGCCTGCTTCTTACCCCCTCCTTTGATCCTACCTGCTTCTTTCCCCTTCTGTGATCCTACCTGCTGCCTGCTTCTTCTCCCTCCTGTGATCCTGTCTGCTTCTTTCCCCTCCTATAAGCCTGCCTGTTCCTTCACCCTCCTATACTCCTGCCTGCTTCTTTCCCCTCCTGTACTATCCCTGCCTGATTCTTTCCTTCTGTAATCCTGCCTGCTGCCTGCTTCTTCCTCACTTATGCTGCTGCCTGCTTTTCCCCCTCCCATACTGCTACTTGCTTCTTCCATCCTATTCTGCTGTATGCTACTTGCTTCTTCCCCTCGTATACTGCTTCCTGCTTCTTTCCCTAGTATACTGCTACTTGCTTCTTTCCCTCGTATACTGCTACCTGCTACCTGCTTCTTCCCCTCCGATACTGATGTCTGCTTCTTCCCTTCCTATACTTCTTGTTTTCCCCCAATACTGTTGCCTGCTTTTCCCCCTCCCATACTGCTCCTTGCTTCTTCCCCTCCTATACTTCTCCCTTCTTCCCCTCTTATACTGCTGCTTTGTTCTTCCCCTCCTATACTTCTACCTGCTTCTTCCCCACTTATACTCCTGCCTGCTTCCCCTCCTATACTGCTTCCTACGTCTTCCTCTCCTATACTCCTATACTGCCTGCTACTTTCCCTCCTATACTGTTGCCTGCTGCTCATTTTGTGCCTACCCTGCTGCTGCTGCTGCTGCTGCTGCTGCTGCTGCTGCTGCTGCTGCAATAAGACACATGCATGGTATTAGGATCTTTTATTGAGGAAATGTTTTGCTAGGAATGGCTTCCTCAGGACCCAAGAAGACATTTGGGGCGAAACGTCGCCTCAATAATGTGCCTTATTTCATATTTATTGGTATTTCACGTCATGTTTTACACCTGCTGTTCAAGGCTGCTGTTATGTATGTAGCTGTCTTCTTTCTGCTGCAGATGTCATGTCTGCGTCTGCTGAGGCAGCCGTTATATGTGTACTCATGCTGCCACTGCCGTCATGTTTGTCCTGCTACTGCCACTACCTGCGGTATACCTGGAGAGAGTTCCGGGGGTCAACGCCCCCGCGGCCCGGTCTGTGACCAGGCCTAATGGTGGATCAGGGCCTGATCAACCAGGCTGTTACTGCTGGCCGCATGTAATCCAACGTACGAACCACAACCCGGCTGGTCAGGTACTGACTTTAGGTGCTTGTCCAGTGCCTGCTTGAAGACAGTCAGGGGTCTGTTGGTAATCCACCTGATGTATGCTGGGAGGCAGTTGAACAGTCTTGGGTCCCTGACACTTATTGTGTTGTCTCTTATCGTGCTAGTGGCACCCCTGCTTTTCATCGGGGGGATGTTGCATCGTCAGCAGAGTCTTTTGCTTTCTTAGGGAGTGATTTTCGCGTGTAAGTTTGGTACTAGTCCCTCTAGGATTTTCCAGGTGTATATAATCAGGTATCTCTCCCTCCTGCGTTCTAGGGGGTACAGGTTTAGGAACTTCAAGCGTTCCCAGTAATTGAGGTGGTTTATCGCAGTTATGAGTGCCGGGAAAGTTCTCTGTACATTTTGTAGGTCAGCAATTTCACCTGCCTTGAAAGGTGCTGTGTGTGTGCAGCAATATTCCAGCCTAGATAGAACAAGCGATCTGAAGAGTGTCATCATGGGCTTGGCATCTCTTGTTTTGAAGGTTCTCATTATCCATCCTGACATTTTTCTAGCAGATGCGATTGATACAATGTTATGGTCCTTGAAGGTGAGATCCTCCGACATGATCACTCCCAGGTCTTTGACATTAGTTTTTCGCTCTATTTTGTGGTTGGAATTTGTTTTATACTCCGATGAAGTTTTAATTTCCACACGTTTTTCATATGGGAGTAATTGAAATTTCTCATCATTGAACTTCATGTTGGTTTCTGCAGCCCACTGAAAGATTTGGTTGATGTCCGCCTGGAGTCTTGCAGCGTCTTCAATGGAGGACACTGTCATGCAAATTCGGGTGTCATCTGCAAGGGAAGACACTGCGCTGTGGCTTATATCCCTGTCTATGTCTGATATGAGGATGAGGAACAAGATGGGGGTGAGTACTGTGCCTTGTGTAACAGAGCTTTTCACCGTAGCCGTCTCAGACTTTACTCTGTTGACTACTACTCTTTGTGTTCTATTTGTTAGGAAATTATACATCCATCCACCAACTTTTCCTGTTATTCCTTTATCACGCATTTTGTGCGCTATTACGCCATGGTCACACCTGTCGAAGGCTTTTGCAAAGTCTGTGTGTATTACATCTGCATTCTGTTTGTCGTAGTGGTCCAGTAGTTGGGACAGACAGGAGCGACCTGCTCTAAACCCATGCTGCCCTGGGTTGTGTAACTGATGGGTATTGAGATGGGTAGTGATCTTGCTTCTTAGGACCCTTTCAAAGATTTTTATGATATGGGACGTTAGCGCTATCGGCCTGTAGTTCTTTGCTATTGCTTTACTGCCCCCTTTGTGGAGTGGGGCTATGTCTGTTGTTTTTAGTAACTGTGGGACGACCCCCGTGTCCATGCTCCCTCTCCACAGGATGTTAAATGCACGTGATAGGGGCTTCTTGCAGTTCTTGATGAACACGGAATTCCATGAGTCTGGCCCTGGGGCAGAGTGCATGGGCATGTCATTTATCGCCTTTTCGAAGTCATTTGGAGTCAGGATAATATCAGATAGGTGTGTGTCTACCAAATTCTGTCTCTCATAAAAAATTCATTTAGGTCTTCGACTCTCAATCTGGTTAGTGGCTCGCTAAAAACCGAGTCAGATTGGGACTTGAGTAGCTCACTCATTTCCTTGCTATCATCTGTGTAGGACCCATCCCGTTTAAGTAGGGGCCCAATACTGGATGTTGTTCTCAAATTTGATTTGGCATAAGAAAAGAAATACTTTGGGTTTCTTTCCATTTCATTTATGGCTTTTAGTTCTTCTCGCATTTCTTGACTCCTGTAAGATTCCGTTAGCTTTAGTTCGATGTTTACTATTTCTCTGACCAGTGTCTCCCTACGTATTGCAGATATATTGGCCTCTTGTAGCCGCTCTGTTATTCTTTGCCTTCGCCTATATAGGGAGCGCCTTTCTCTTTCTAGTTTACATTTTCTCTTCCTTTTCCTTAAGGGAATATGCCATGAGCATACCTCAAGTGCCACAGAGTTAATTTGTTCTATACATAGGGTGGGATCCGTGTTGCTTAGTCTATCTTCCCAGTTTATGTCATTTAGGAATTGGTTTACTTTGTCCCTCCTTACGTTTTTGTTATTAAAGTTGAATTTGGTGAAGGCTCTCTCGTGACTGATAATATTTTGTCGGTCTATAGCTCCGCGCATACATGTCTGGACCTCTATTATGTTGTGATCTGCTGTCATGTTTGTACTGCTACTGCCACTGCTGTCGTGTTTGTACTGCTACTGCTGTCATGTTTGTACTGGTACTGCTGTCATGTTTGTACTGCTACTGCCACTGATGTCATATTTGTACTGCTACTGCCACTGCTGTCATGTTTATACTGCTACTGCTGTCATGTTTGTACTGGTACTGCTGTCATGTTTGTACTGCTACTGCTGTCATGTTTGTACTGTTTCTGCCACTGATGCCATATTTGTACTGCTTCTGACACTGATGTCATGTTTGTACTGCCACTGGTGTCATGTTTGTACTGCTACTGCCACGGCCGTCATGTCTGTGCTGCTACTGCCACGGCCGTCATGTTTGTACTGCTACTTCCACGGCCGTCATATTTGTACTGCTACTGCCACGGCCGTCATGTTTGTACTGCTACTTCCACGGCCGTCATGTTTGTACTGCTACTTCCACGGCCGTCATGTTTGTACTGCTACTTCCACGGCCGTCATGTTTGTACTGCTACTGCCACGGCCGTCATATTTGTACTGCTGCTTCCACGGCCGTCATGTTTGTACTGCTACTGCCACGGCCGTCATATTTGTACTGCTACTTCCACGGCCGTCATATTTGTACTGCTACTTCCACGGCCGTCATGTTTGTACTGCTACTTCCACGGCCGTCATGTTTGTACTGCTACTTCCACGGCCGTCATGTTTGTACTGCTACTGCCACGGCCGTCATGTTTGTACTGCTACTTCCACGGCCGTCATATTTGTACTGTTACTGCCACAGCCGTCATGTTTGTACTGCTACTGCCACGGCCGTCATATTTGTACTGCTACTTCCACGGCCGTCATGTTTGTACTGCTACTGCCACGGCCGTCATGTTTGTACTGCTACTTCCACGGCCGTCATATTTGTACTGCTACTTCCACGGCCGTCATGTTTGTACTGCTACTGCCACGGCCGTCATATTTGTACTGCTACTTCCACGGCCGTCATGTTTGTACTGCAACTTCCACGGCCGTCATGTTTGTACTTCTACTGCCACGGCCGTCATATTTGTACTGCTACTTCCACGGCCGTCATGTTTGTACTGCTACTTCCACGGCCGTCATGTTTTTGCTGTACTGTTACTGCCACGGCCGTCATGTTTGTACTGCTACTGCCACGGCCGTCATATTTGTACTGCTACTTCCACGGCCGTCATGTTTGTACTGCTACTTCCACGGCCGTCTTGTTTGTACTGCTACTGCCACGGCTGTCATGTTTGTACTGCTACTTCCACGGCCGTCATATTTGTACTGCTACTGCCACGGCCGTCATGTTTGTACTGCTACTGCCACGGCCGTCATATTTGTACTGCTACTTCCACGGCCGTCATGTTTGTACTGCTACTTCCACGGCCGTCATGTTTGTACTGCTACTGCCACGGCCGTCATGTTTGTACTGCTACTTCCACGGCCGTCATTTTTGTACTGCTACTTCCACGGCCGTCATGTTTGTACTGCTACTTCCACGGCCGTCATGTTTGTACTGCTACTTCCACGGCCGTCATGTTTGTACTGCTACTTCCACGGCCGTCATGTTTGTACTGCTACTTCCACGGCCGTCATGTTTGTACTGCTACTTCCACGGCCGTCATATTTGTACTGCTACTTCCACGGCCGTCATGTTTGTACTGCTACTTCCACGGCCGTCATGTTTGTACTGCTACTGCCACGGCCGTCATGTTTGTACTGCTACTTCCACGGCCGTCATGTTTGTACTGCTACTTCCACGGCCGTCATGTTTGTACTGCTACTTCCACGGCCGTCATGTTTGTACTACTGCTACGGCCGTCATGTTTGTACTGCTACTGCCACGGCCGTCATATTTGTACTGCTACTTCCACGGCCGTCATGTTTGTACTGCTACTGCCACGGCCGTCATGTTTGTACTGCTACTTCCACGGCCGTCATGTTTGTACTGCTACTTCCACGGCCGTCATGTTTGTACTGCTACTCCACGGCCGTCATGTTTGTACTGCTACTTCCACGGCCGTCATGTTTGTACTGCTACTTCCACGGCCGTCATGTTTGTACTGCTACTTCCACGGCCGTCATGTTTGTACTGCTACTTCCACGGCCGTCATGTTTGTACTGCTACTTCCACGGCCGTCATGTTTGTACTGCTACTTCCACGGCCGTCATGTTTGTACTGCTACTTCCACGGCCGTCATGTTTGTACTGCTACTTCCACGGCCGTCATGTTTGTACTGCTACTGCCACGGCCGTCATATTTGTACTGCTACTTCCACGGCCGTCATGTTTGTACTGCTACTGCCACGGCCGTCATGTTTGTACTGCTACTTCCACGGCCGTCATGTTTGTACTGCTACTTCCACGGCCGTCATGTTTGTACTGCTACTTCCACGGCCGTCATGTTTGTACTGCTACTTCCACGGCCGTCATGTTTGTACTGCTACTGCCACGGCCGTCATATTTGTACTGCTACTTCCACGGCCGTCATGTTTGTACTGCTACTGCCACGGCCGTCATGTTTGTACTGCTACTTCCACGGCCGTCATGTTTGTACTGCTACTTCCACGGCCGTCATGTTTGTACTGCTACTTCCACGGCCGTCATGTTTGTACTGCTACTTCCACGGCCGTCATGTTTGTACTGCTACTGCCACGGCCGTCATATTTGTACTGCTACTTCCACGGCCGTCATGTTTGTACTGCTACTGCCACGGCCGTCATGTGTGTACTGCTACTTCCACGGCCGTCATGTTTGTCCTGCTACTGCCACGGCCGTCATGTTTGTACTGCTACTTCCACGGCCGTCATGTTTGTACTGCTACTGCCACGGCCGTCATGTTTGTACTGCTACTTCCACGGCCGTCATGTTTGTACTGCTACTTCCACGGCCGTCATGTTTGTACTGCTACTGCCACGGCCGTCATGTTTGTGCTGCTACTGCCACGGCCGTCATGTTCGTACTGCTACTTCCACGGCCGTCATGTTTGTACTGCTACTTCCACGGCCGTCATGTTTGTACTGCTACTGCCACGGCCGTCATGTTTGTACTGCTACTTCCACGGCCGTCATGTTTGTACTGCTACTGCCACGGCCGTCATGTTTGTACTGCTACTTCCACGGCCGTCATGTTTGTACTGCTACTTCCACGGCCGTCATGTTTGTACTGCTACTGCCACGGCCGTCATATTTGTACTGCTACTTCCACGGCCGTCATGTTTGTACTGCTACTGCCACGGCCGTCATATTTGTACTGCTACTGCCACGGCCGTCATGTTTGTACTGCTGCTTCCACGGCCGTCATGTTTGTACTGCTACTTCCACGGCCGTCATGTTTGTACTGCTACTGCCACGGCCGTCATATTTGTACTGCTACTTCCACGGCCGTCATGTTTGTACTGCTACTGCCACGGCCGTCATATTTGTACTGCTACTTCCACGGCCGTCATGTTTGTACTGCTACTGCCACGGCCGTCATGTTTGTACTGCTACTTCCACGGCCGTCATGTTTGTACTGCTACTTCCACGGCCGTCATGTTTGTACTGCTACTGCCACGGCCGTCATATTTGTACTGCTACTTCCACGGCCGTCATGTTTGTACTGCTACTTCCACGGCCGTCATGTTTGTACTGCTACTTCCACGGCCGTCATGTTTGTACTGCTACTTCCACGGCCGTCATGTTTGTACTGCTACTGCCACGGCCGTCATATTTGTACTGCTACTTCCACGGCCGTCATGTTTGTACTGCTACTGCCACGGCCGTCATATTTGTACTGCTACTGCCACGGCCGTCATGTTTGTACTGCTGCTTCCACGGCCGTCATGTTTGTACTGCTACTTCCACGGCCGTCATGTTTGTACTGCTACTGCCACGGCCGTCATATTTGTACTGCTACTTCCACGGCCGTCATGTTTGTACTGCTACTGCCACGGCCGTCATGTTTGTATTGCCACGGCCGTCATACAACTATGTATGGATCCTGCCCCTACTGCTTCACCCTCCAGAGTGTTCCACGTCCTGCCAACCCTTTAGGGTTGAAGAAATACTTCCTGACGTCCTTATGACTCATCTAAAGTTTCGACCTCCACTAGTGTCCCGTTGTTCTCGGATCCTGTACTGTCAAAGGTGAACTCCTGGCGCTACGGTCGTCATATATGTACTGATGATTAAGATACATGCAACAGTTGGGTATTTTTATTGTTGGAACGTTTCGCCTACGCGGTAGGCTTCTTCAGTCAAATAGAAGAATGTATTGTAGACAGCAGAAATGACGAGATAAAGATGATGCAATCAGTCCATCAACCTTTGAGAAACAGTTTGAGGTGGTCAGTCCCTCAGTCATATACGTCATTTTTGTACTCTTGTTGTCACTGCCCTTATTTTTGCACTGCTGTCACTTCACTTATAATTGTACTCCTGCTATCACTGCCTTTATATTTATACTTCTCTCACTACCCTTATATTTTCTCTATGTTTCTAATGTTGCTGCTGCTTTTGATTTTTGTGCAGTTGTTGCACTGTAACGGATTAAGCAACAGCAACGTCTTCAGCTCTGTTGGTATTTTAAATATTATCACACGGATCCGTGTGATATAAGCCCAGTACAAGCGAGGGTTTGAAGTGGTTAACTGGTATGGTCCCGCTCCGGGTCTCTTTCCGTCCTGAAGCTCGATCGCCAGCGCACTCAGCTCACACACTGAGGTCCAGGGATCGATTCACCGGTACTGCTGGAAAACATTAGGATGTGTTTCCATAAGATACCTGATGTCCGTGTTTATCCATTAGTAAAATGGATACCTGGGTGTTAGTCGACTGGTGTGGGTTGCATCCTGGGGACAAAATGGACCTAATTTGCCCGAAATGCTGTGCATAACAAGCGGCTTTCTATATAGTAGTATGTCACTGATGTCAGCTAGGCCTGTATACCTGGTACATGTACGTGTAGAAATAAAGATATTATTATTATTATTATTATTATTATTATTATTATTATTATTATTATTATTATCATCATTATCATTATTATTATTATTATTATTATTATTATTATTATTATTATTATATTATTATTATATTTTTATTATTATTATTATATTTTATTATTATTATTATTATTATTATTATTATTATATTTTATTATTATTATTATTATTATTATTATTATTATTATTATTATTATTATTATTATTATTATGAGGTGACCCAGCACTGGCTGCTAGGTGTGGAAGTGTCGTCGTTTTCTTCTCTGTTGATGACTTGTGCAGTAGTCTTGCCTTGGGAAACCCACTACAGGAATTATACAGTGTTTAGGAAAATAATTAGAAAGACAGACTGAAAGTTTCAGCGTCTAGATGAAACCGTCTTCTGCAGTATAAAGACGAGAGTGTTGGTGTTGATTTGTTCATCAGAGAAACCTGACATTGCACAGGTCTTAGTCGTTCAGCGCATCCTGGAAGTTACACAGTGAACATGAGGATACTAGTGCTGTAAAACACTTCAGGGTCTCCCAGGGTGTCCTTAGGGAAATTTAGCAATTTTACCAAAATGTAACTTCGTTTAGAGAATATTCGCTACTTGATTGCCATTTCTTTGTAAACACAGGCGGATGCTCGTCTCCCACTCATAATGAACCCGTGTTAACACATTTGGTCAGCAACACTTTCAGTCTTTTTCTGAATTTCGCAATAAGTTTGGCAATAGTGTCGTGTGTGATATGCTTGCAATGTTTCCTGTTAAAGTTCATTGCAGCCTGGCGACAGCTTTCCGATCCAGCCATGAGAATGATTTCTATACGCTCTTTTTTACAAAGGCATTCTCAAAGGGTATCTGAAAAAAATAGGACACCCTATATATATCCTGTACTGCCAGAATGTAAGCTGCCCATTGGTGTCATTATCTTCTGTTAACTGTATGTTAATAATGTAGATATAGGCTATGTATTTTAACTTTACCTAACCTACAACTTTCTCGGCCTTTTGAAAATCAATTGGATGGTTAAAATCTCTCACATGAATAAATAGAGGATTAGAATCTTGTCCAGTTCTAATGCTATATTTATGTTGTTTTAATCTTAGTTCGAGACTTTTACCAGTTTGACCGTAATAAACTTTATCGCATCTCTTACAAGGAATCTTATAGATCCATCCGTCAACATTTTGGGGGGAATTTTTTATCAAAGTTTTTTTTTTTTACTGTATCAAGATTCTTAAATACAGCTTTGTTATTAAAAGTTAAGAAGAGAAGGCATATCAACCAAGTTTTCATGGTAATGGAGAACCAACATATTTTTAGTTGAATAAGATTGGTAGTCCCTTGTTGGATTGTAAAAAGTATTTCTAGGTATTTAAAGGATTTATCAGTTACGTTTCTTGGGTATTTTAGATCATTAGCTATTTCATAAATTTTGAAGATTTCTTCATCTATGAACTCTGGACTACAGATACTTAAAGCTTTCAAAAACATTGATGAGAAAACCGACAGTTTAACTTTATCTTGATGTGAAGAATAATAGTGTGCATAGGAATAGTTATTTGTAGGTTTTCTGTAAATTTAAAATTTAAAATCATTGTTTCCCTTAATAATTAAAACATCTAGGAAAGGCAATGAGTTATTTACTTCAAACTCAAGAGTAAAATTTATAGAATGAGCTAGGTTATTTAATTTAACAAGGTTTATATCTACATTCTTAGGCATAATACACAAAATATCATCAACATATCTATACCACTTAGCTCTATTAGGAAGGATTTTGTTAAGCAGTCTTGTTTCAAAACATTCCATGTGTAAATTACTAGGAACAAATGAAAGAGTATTTCCCATTGCCATACCAAACTTTTGAGTGTAAAACTCATCATTAAATACAAATTTTGCATCAGCAATACAAAGTTTAATAAGTTTAATGAAAGTAGGAACTGGCAATGGTAAATCGTAATTAACAAGCTCTTCAGATAAGAAACTTAGTAAATCATCAACTGGAACTTTTGTAAACAAGGAATTAACATCAAAACTAACCATATTGAAATCATTTAAATCAGTCAAGGTGCTTAATTTATCCACTAAATCTACATTGCTTTTAACATTCAAGTTAGAAATTTTCCGGGAATTAGTCTCAAAATATCAACAAGCCATTTAGATAATTTGTAAGAAACTGAACTTATGGAACTAATAATTGGTCTTACTGGATTACCTGGTTTGTGTGATTTTATAAATCCATACATGTAGGGTAAAGATGGATTAATGGAAGTAAATTTTTTAATTAATTCATCTTTGCCTTTCAGTAGATGTTTTATTGTTTTATTGAAATTGCTATTAACAATTTCTAAGGGATTCTTTCTAAGTTTAGAATAGGTATCGGTATCATCTAGGAGATTATTCACTTTCTCTTGGTAATCGGTTTCTTTGAAAATTACTATTGCATTTATTTTATCTGCTTTAGTAAGGTGCAGTTTTTTATTATTAATAAATTTATCATATGACTTAAAGAATCTCTGAGGGCAATTGGGAATATTTTGTTTTAACATAGAGCTGTATACTATCCCCTTACTTACATTAATTTCATCAGTGGATAAATCAGAGGATTTTTCTACTCTGAAGAATGGGTGTGAATGTTGCACACTTTGGTTATTCGAATTATGATCTCTGTACTTCTAGAAGACAGATATTGAACGAACAATATTGTTCTTCCTTTTTTTTTATTCTGGGTCTTCTCCTCAGTAGGAAATGGCTGATGTGGTAAAAATAATAGACACATTTGATTCATGTATGTGTCTGCTTGCTGTTGCTGATGATCTTCTTTTGTTTCCACAGCTGTACTGCTCGGTAAACCTTGTATCCATCATGACCAGTGTCAGTATCATGAAGAACATGCTCTTTGCCGGGAGTACTCTATTAATTATACTGAGTGTCAGTGTCGCGACAACTACGAGGTCAGGGTCATCCAGGGTCTCGCCATTCCTAAGCTCTGTGTTCCCGGTGAGTGCCACAGTTTTTGCACTGTTATCACAGCTTTATTATCACAGCTTTATCATCACATCATTCTATGAATCTTTGTTTTATGTCTCAGCGATACAGCGAACGAGAGAAAGAGAGAAGCGCAAGTGTATGTTTATGTATATATCATTTTTTCTGTGTTTTAGGTGTGAAGCTCAATGTAAAAATAATTTCTTTCAAATTTAAATCTTTAAGTAAATACATTATAAGTGATTTATTGATTCATTTATATGTAACATATGCAACAAGAAGATAACTATACTGCATATAACTTGATATTAGCATCAGTAATAACCTATTTAAGTAATCTAACAACATACTCATTGATGTGTGTAATCCTTTAAACTTTAATACAGCTCCAAGTTTAATAATCCTTTACAAATTAAGTTAACTTCATCTAATGAAGACTGGACTAATTTTAAGAGTGATATTCGTATTAAATAAAATTTTAGTTTTATGAAATGCTTTCAGGACTTTATAGCAAGAAAATAATCACTGGTAAAATAAGATCACCTTAAAGAGGATTAAAAGGTCAGATAAAAAGGTAATGATGTAATAACGGTTCGAGATATAATTAAAAATAAAGAAATCAGGAATATGGGGTCAATTTTAGGGATTACATTTAAATTTATTTCAGGGGAATATATATGTTGTAAATCAATTAGACTAATCAAGCATACAGAACTTTTATACATTTCATCTGAATTCATAAATTTGTAATTTCTCTGGCAAGTTATCTCACATTTTTAGGTCTGTAGAGGTTCAGACAAACATGAGAAATATCGAAGAGATATTTACTACAAGTATGATACCTGTGTTTTCTATTATAATTTTCCAGTGTCTTAAGTCAGCATCAGCATTACAATACACTGGCTTGAAGATGTGGAGTGAACACTAGACTGTAGGACAGTGGCTTGAAGATGTGGAGTGAACACTAGACTGTAGGACAGTGGCTTGAAGATGTGGAGTGAACACTAGACTGTAGGACAGTGGCTTGAAGATGTGGAGTGAACACTAGACTGTAGGACAGTGGCTTGAAGATGTGGAGTGAACACTAGACTGTAGGACAGTGGCTTGAAGATGTGGAGTGAACACTAGACTGTAGGACAGTGGCTTGAAGATGTGGAGTGAACACTAGACTGTAGGGCAGTGGCTTGAAGATGTAGAGTGAACACTAGACTGTAGGACAGTGGCTTGAAGATGTGGAGTGAACACTAGACTGTAGGGCAGTGGCTTGAAGATGTGGAGTGAACACTAGACTGTAGGACAGTGGCTTGAAGATGTGGAGTGAACACTAGACTGTAGGACAGTGGCTTGAAGATGTGGAGTGAACACTAGACTGTAGGACAGTGGCTTGAAGATGTGGAATGAACACTAGACTGTAGGACAGTGGCTTGAAGATGTGGAGTGAACACTAGACTGTAGGGCAGTGGCTTGAAGATGTAGAGTGAACACTAGACTGTAGGACAGTGGCTTGAAGATGTGGAGTGAACACTAGACTGTAGGACAGTGGCTTGAAGATGTAGAGTGAACACTAGACTGTAGGACAATGGCTTGAAGATGTGGAGTGAACACTAGACTGTAGGACAGTGGCTTGAAGATGTGGAGTGAACACTAGACTGTAGGACAGTGGCTTGAAGATGTGGAGTGAACACTAGACTGTAGGACAGTGGCTTGAAGATGTGGAGTGAACACTAGACTGTAGGACAGTGGCTTGAAAATGTGGAGTGAACACTAGACTGTAGGACAGTGGCTTGAAGATGTAGAATGAACACTAGACTGTAGGACAGTGGCTTGAAGATGTAGAATGAACACTAGACTGTAGGACAGTGGCTTGAAGATGTAGAATGAACACTAGACTGTAGGACAGTGGCTTGAAGATGTAGAATGAACACTAGACTGTAGGACAGTGGCTTGAAGATGTAGAATGAACACTAGACTGTAGGACAGTGGCTTTCAGATGTGGAGTGAACACTAAACTGTAGGACAGTGGCTTGAAGATGTAGAGTGAACACTAAACTGTAGGACAGTGGCTTGAAGATGTAGAATGAACACTAGACTGTAGGACAGTGGCTTGAAGATGTGGAGTGAACACTGGACTGTAGGACAGTGGCTTGAAGATGTGGAGTGAACACTGGACTGTAGGACAGTGGCTTGAAGATGTGAACACTGGACTGTAGGACAGTGGCTTTAAGATGTGGAGTGAACACTGGACTGTAGGACTGGCTTAAAGATGTGAACACTGGACTGTAGGACAGTGGCTTGAAGATGTGGGGTGAACACTGGACTGTAGGACAGTGGCTTGAAGATGTGAAGTGAACGCTGGACTGTAGGACAGTGGCTTGAAGATGTGGGGTGAACACTGGACTGTAGGACAGTGGCTTGAAGATGTGGGGTGAACACTAGACTGTAGGACAGTGGCTTGAAGATGTGGAGTGAACACTAGGCTATAGGACGGTGGCTTGAAGATGTGGAGTGAACACTAGACTGTAGGACAGTGGCTTGAAGATGTGGGGTGAACACTAGACTGTAGGACAGTGGCTTGAAGATGTGGGGTGAACACTGGACTGTAGGACAGTGGCTTGAAGATGTGGGGTGAACACTGGACTGTAGGACAGTGGCTTGAAGATGTGGGGTGAACACTGGACTGTAGGACAGTGGCTTGAAGATGTGGGGTGAACACTAGACTGTAGGACAGTGGCTTGAAGATGTGTAGTGAACACTAGGCTATAGGACGGTGGCTTGAAGATGTGGAGTGAACACTAGACTGTAGGACAGTGGCTTGAAGATGTGGGGTGAACACTAGACTGTAGGACAGTGGCTTGAAGATGTGGAGTGAACACTAGACTGTAGGGCAGTGGCTTGAAGATGTAGAGTGAACACTAGACTGTAGGACAGTGGCTTGAAGATGTGGAGTGAACACTAGACTGTAGGGCAGTGGCTTGAAGATGTGGAGTGAACACTAGACTGTAGGACAGTGGCTTGAAGATGTGGAGTGAACACTAGACTGTAGGACAGTGGCTTGAAGATGTGGAGTGAACACTAGACTGTAGGACAGTGGCTTGAAGATGTGGAATGAACACTAGACTGTAGGACAGTGGCTTGAAGATGTGGAGTGAACACTAGACTGTAGGGCAGTGGCTTGAAGATGTAGAGTGAACACTAGACTGTAGGACAGTGGCTTGAAGATGTGGAGTGAACACTAGACTGTAGGACAGTGGCTTGAAGATGTAGAGTGAACACTAGACTGTAGGACAGTGGCTTGAAGATGTGGAGTGAACACTAGACTGTAGGACAGTGGCTTGAAGATGTGGAGTGAACACTAGACTGTAGGACAGTGGCTTGAAGATGTGGAGTGAACACTAGACTGTAGGACAGTGGCTTGAAGATGTGGAGTGAACACTAGACTGTAGGACAGTGGCTTGAAAATGTGGAGTGAACACTAGACTGTAGGACAGTGGCTTGAAGATGTAGAATGAACACTAGACTGTAGGACAGTGGCTTGAAGATGTAGAATGAACACTAGACTGTAGGACAGTGGCTTGAAGATGTAGAATGAACACTAGACTGTAGGACAGTGGCTTGAAGATGTAGAATGAACACTAGACTGTAGGACAGTGGCTTGAAGATGTAGAATGAACACTAGACTGTAGGACAGTGGCTTTCAGATGTGGAGTGAACACTAAACTGTAGGACAGTGGCTTGAAGATGTAGAGTGAACACTAAACTGTAGGACAGTGGCTTGAAGATGTAGAATGAACACTAGACTGTAGGACAGTGGCTTGAAGATGTGGAGTGAACACTAAACTGTAGGACAGTGGCTTGAAGATGTAGAATGAACACTAGACTGTAGGACAGTGGCTTGAAGATGTGGAGTGAACACTGGACTGTAGGACAGTGGCTTGAAGATGTGGAGTGAACACTGGACTGTAGGACAGTGGCTTGAAGATGTGAACACTGGACTGTAGGACAGTGGCTTTAAGATGTGGAGTGAACACTGGACTGTAGGACTGGCTTAAAGATGTGAACACTGGACTGTAGGACAGTGGCTTGAAGATGTGGGGTGAACACTGGACTGTAGGACAGTGGCTTGAAGATGTGAAGTGAACGCTGGACTGTAGGACAGTGGCTTGAAGATGTGGGGTGAACACTGGACTGTAGGACAGTGGCTTGAAGATGTGGGGTGAACACTAGACTGTAGGACAGTGGCTTGAAGATGTGGAGTGAACACTAGGCTATAGGACGGTGGCTTGAAGATGTGGAGTGAACACTAGACTGTAGGACAGTGGCTTGAAGATGTGGGGTGAACACTAGACTGTAGGACAGTGGCTTGAAGATGTGGGGTGAACACTGGACTGTAAGACAGTGGCTTGAAGATGTGGGGTGAACACTGGACTCTAGGACAGTGGCTTGAAGATGTGGGGTGAACACTGGACTGTAGGACAGTGGCTTGAAGATGTGGGGTGAACACTAGACTGTAGGACAGTGGCTTGAAGATGTGGAGTGAACACTAGGCTATAGGCCGGTGGCTTGAAGATGTGGAGTGAACACTAGACTGTAGGACAGTGGCTTGAAGATGTGGGGTGAACACTAGACTGTAGGACAGTGGCTTGAAGATGTGGAGTGAACACTAGACTGTAGGATGGTGGCTTGAAGATGTGGAGTGAACACTAGGCTATAGGACGGTGGCTTGAAGATGTGGAGTGAACACTGGACTGTAGGACAGTGGCTTGAAGATGTGGAGTGAACACTAGACTGTAAGACAGTGGCTTGAAGATGTGGAGTGAACACTAATCTGTAGGACAGTAGCTTGAAGATGCGGAGTGAAGACTAGACTGTAAGACAGTGGCTTGAAGATGTGGAGTGAACACTAGGCTATAGGACGTTGGCTTGAAGATGTGAACACTGGACTGTAGGACGGTGGATTGAAGATGTGGAGTGAACACTAGACTATACGACGGTGGCTTGAACATGTGAACACTGGACTGTAGGGCAGTGGTTTGAAGATGTGGAGTGAACACTAGACTATAGGACGGTGGCTTGAAGATGTGGAGTGAACACTAGACTATAGGACAGTGGCTTGAAGATGTGGAGTGAACACTAGACTGTAGGGCAGTGACTTGAAGATGTGGAGTGAACACTAGACTATAGGACAGTGGCTTGAAGATGTGGAGTGAACACTAGACTATAGGACAGTGGCTTGAAGATGTGGAGTGAACACTAGACTATAGGACAGTGGCTTGAAGATGTGAACACTGGACTGTAGGACAGTGGCTTGAAGATGTGGAGTGAACACTAGACAATAGGACAGTGGCTTGAAGATGTAGAGTGAACACTAGACTATAGGACAGTGGCTTGAAGAAGTGAACACTAGACTGTAGGATGGTGGCTTGAAGATGTGAACACTGGATGGAGGACAGTGGATTGAAGATGTGTAGTGAACACTGGACTGTAGGACAGTGGATTGAAGATGTAGAGTGAACACTAGACTGTAGGACAGTGGCTTGAAGATGTGGAGTGAACACTGGACTGTAGGAGAGTGACTCGAAAATGTGAACACTGGACTGTAGTACAGTGGCTTAAAGATGTGGCGTGAACACTAGACTGTAGGACAGTGGCTTGAAGATGTGGAGTGAACACTGGACTGTAGGACGGTGGCTTGAAGATGTGGAGTGAACACTGGACTGTAGGACAGTGGCTTGAAGATGTGGAGTGAACACTAGACTGTAAGACAGTGGCTCGAAGATGTGGAGTGAACACTGGACTGGAGGACAGTGGCTTGAAGATGTGGAGTGAACACTGGACTGTAGGACAGTGGCTTGAAGATATGGAATGAACACTAGACTAAGACAGTGGCTCGAATATGTGGAGTGAACACTGGACTGTAGGACAGTGGCTTGAAGATGTGGAGTGAACACTAGACTGTAGGACAGTGGCTCGAAGATGTGGAGTGAACACTGGACTGGAGGACAGTGGCTTGAAGATGTGGAGTGAACACTGAACTGTAGGACAGTGGCTTGAACATGTGGAGTGAACACTAGACTGTAGGACAGTGGCTTGAACATGTGGAATGAACACTAGACTGCAGGACAGTGGCTTGAACATGTAGAGTGAACACTAGACTGTAGGACAGTGGCTTGAACGTGTAGAGTGAACACTAGACTGTAGGACAATGGCTTGAAGATGTGGAGTGAACACTAGCCTGTAGGACGGTGGCTTGAACATGTGAACACTAGACTGTAGGACGGTGGCTTGAACATGTGGAGTGAACACTAGACTGTAGGACGGTGGCTTGAACATGTGGAGTGAACACTAGACTGTAGGACAGTGGCTTGAAGATGTAGAGTGAACACTAGACTGTAGGACAGTGGCTTGAAGATGTGGAATGAACACTAGACTGTAGGACAGTGGCTTGAAGATGTGGAGTGAACACTAAACTGTAGGACAGTGGCTTGAAGATGTGGAATGAACACTAGACTGTAGGACAGTGGCTTGAAGATGTGGAGTGAACACTAGACTGTAGGACAGTGGCTTGAAGATGTGGAGTGAACACTAAACTGTAGGACAGTGGCTTGAAGATGTAGAGTGAACACTAGACTGTAGGACAGTGGCTTGAAGATGTGGAGTGAACACTAGACTGTAGGACAGTGGCTTGAAGATGTGGAGTGAACACTAGACTGTAGGACGGTGGCTTGAAGATGTAGAATGAACACTAGACTGTAGGACAGTGGCTTGAAGATGTAGAATGAACACTAGACTGTAGGACAGTGGCTTGAAGATGTGGAGTGAACACTAGACTGTAGGACAGTGGCTTGAAGATGTAGAATGAACACTAGACTGTAGGACAGTGGCTTGAAGATGTGGAGTGAACACTAGACTGTAAGACAGTGGCTTGAAGATGTGGAGTGAACACTAGACTGTAGGACAGTGGCTTGAAGATGTGAACACTGGACTGTAGGACAGTGGCTTTAAGATGTGGAGTGAACACTGGACTGTAGGACTGGCTTAAAGATGTGAACACTGGAATGTAGGACAGTGGCTTGAAGATGTGGAGTGAACACTAGACTGTAAGACAGTGGCTTGAAGATGTGGAGTGAACACTAGACTATAGGACAGTGGCTTGAAGATGTGGAGTGAACACTAGACTATAGGACAGTGGCTTGAAGAAGTGAACACTGGTTGTTAGGTAAGACACATATGCAACAGTTAGGTATCTTTATTATGAAACGTTTCGCCTACACAGTAGGCTTCTTCAGTCGAGTACAGAAAAGTTGATAGAAGCAGAAGATACTTGAAGACGATGTAATCAGTCCATCACCCTTAAAGTTTTGAGGTGGTCAGTCCCTCAGTCTGGAGAAGAGCATTGTTCCATAGTATGGAACAATATGGAGATGAAGTGACAGGATGGAGCTTTATATAGCGCCAAGAGGTGAGACGTAGGTCACTAGAAGAGGTAAGAACTCAGATGTTGAGAGGTCAGGTCCCTCTCAAATCCAGCCGCTCTCACTAGTGGAAGTTGTCGATGTTGATTTACAACTTCCACTAGTGAGAGCGGCTGGATTTGAGAGGGACCTGACCTCTCAACATCTGAGTTCTTACCTCTTCTAGTGACCTACGTCTCACCTCTTGGCGCTATATAAAGCTCCATCGTGTCACTTCATCTCCATATTGTTTCATACTATGGAACAATGCTCTTCTCCAGACTGAGGGACTGACCACCTCAAAACTTTAAGGGTGATGAACTGATTACATCGTCTTCAAGTATCTTCTGCTTCTATCAACTTTTCTGTACTCGACTGAAGAAGCCTACTGTGTAGGCGAAACGTTTCATAATAAAGATACCTAACTGTTGCATATGTGTCTTACCTAACAACCTGTCGGTATTTTATACCATTTTAATGTTCAAGTGAACACTAGACTGTAGGACAGTGGCTTGAAGATGTAGAATGAACACTAGACTGTAGGACAGTGGCTTGAAGATGTAGAATGAACACTAGACTGTAGGACAGTGGCTTGAAGATGTAGAATGAACACTAGACTGTAGGACAGTGGCTTTCAGATGTGGAGTGAACACTAAACTGTAGGACAGTGGCTTGAAGATGTAGAGTGAACACTAAACTGTAGGACAGTGGCTTGAAGATGTAGAATGAACACTAGACTGTAGGACAGTGGCTTGAAGATGTGGAGTGAACACTGGACTGTAGGACAGTGGCTTGAAGATGTGGAGTGAACACTGGACTGTAGGACAGTGGCTTGAAGATGTGAACACTGGACTGTAGGACAGTGGCTTTAAGATGTGGAGTGAACACTGGACTGTAGGACTGGCTTAAAGATGTGAACACTGGACTGTAGGACAGTGGCTTGAAGATGTGGGGTGAACACTGGACTGTAGGACAGTGGCTTGAAGATGTGAAGTGAACGCTGGACTGTAGGACAGTGGCTTGAAGATGTGGGGTGAACACTGGACTGTAGGACAGTGGCTTGAAGATGTGGGGTGAACACTAGACTGTAGGACAGTGGCTTGAAGATGTGGAGTGAACACTAGGCTATAGGACGGTGGCTTGAAGATGTGGAGTGAACACTAGACTGTAGGACAGTGGCTTGAAGATGTGGGGTGAACACTAGACTGTAGGACAGTGGCTTGAAGATGTGGGGTGAACACTGGACTGTAGGACAGTGGCTTGAAGATGTGGGGTGAACACTGGACTGTAGGACAGTGGCTTGAAGATGTGGGGTGAACACTGGACTGTAGGACAGTGGCTTGAAGATGTGGGGTGAACACTAGACTGTAGGACAGTGGCTTGAAGATGTGTAGTGAACACTAGGCTATAGGACGGTGGCTTGAAGATGTGGAGTGAACACTAGACTGTAGGACAGTGGCTTGAAGATGTGGGGTGAACACTAGACTGTAGGACAGTGGCTTGAAGATGTGGAGTGAACACTAGACTGTAGGGCAGTGGCTTGAAGATGTAGAGTGAACACTAGACTGTAGGACAGTGGCTTGAAGATGTGGAGTGAACACTAGACTGTAGGGCAGTGGCTTGAAGATGTGGAGTGAACACTAGACTGTAGGACAGTGGCTTGAAGATGTGGAGTGAACACTAGACTGTAGGACAGTGGCTTGAAGATGTGGAGTGAACACTAGACTGTAGGACAGTGGCTTGAAGATGTGGAATGAACACTAGACTGTAGGACAGTGGCTTGAAGATGTGGAGTGAACACTAGACTGTAGGGCAGTGGCTTGAAGATGTAGAGTGAACACTAGACTGTAGGACAGTGGCTTGAAGATGTGGAGTGAACACTAGACTGTAGGACAGTGGCTTGAAGATGTAGAGTGAACACTAGACTGTAGGACAGTGGCTTGAAGATGTGGAGTGAACACTAGACTGTAGGACAGTGGCTTGAAGATGTGGAGTGAACACTAGACTGTAGGACAGTGGCTTGAAGATGTGGAGTGAACACTAGACTGTAGGACAGTGGCTTGAAGATGTGGAGTGAACACTAGACTGTAGGACAGTGGCTTGAAAATGTGGAGTGAACACTAGACTGTAGGACAGTGGCTTGAAGATGTAGAATGAACACTAGACTGTAGGACAGTGGCTTGAAGATGTAGAATGAACACTAGACTGTAGGACAGTGGCTTGAAGATGTAGAATGAACACTAGACTGTAGGACAGTGGCTTGAAGATGTAGAATGAACACTAGACTGTAGGACAGTGGCTTGAAGATGTAGAATGAACACTAGACTGTAGGACAGTGGCTTTAAGATGTGGAGTGAACACTAAACTGTAGGACAGTGGCTTGAAGATGTAGAGTGAACACTAAACTGTAGGACAGTGGCTTGAAGATGTAGAATGAACACTAGACTGCAGGACAGTGGCTTGAAGATGTGGAGTGAACACTAAACTGTAGGACAGTGGCTTGAAGATGTAGAATGAACACTAGACTGTAGGACAGTGGCTTGAACGTGTAGAGTGAACACTAGACTGTAGGACAATGGCTTGAAGATGTGGAGTGAACACTAGCCTGTAGGACGGTGGCTTGAACATGTGAACACTAGACTGTAGGACGGTGGCTTGAACATGTGGAGTGAACACTAGACTGTAGGACGGTGGCTTGAACATGTGGAGTGAACACTAGACTGTAGGACAGTGGCTTGAAGATGTAGAGTGAACACTAGACTGTAGGACAGTGGCTTGAAGATGTGGAATGAACACTAGACTGTAGGACAGTGGCTTGAAGATGTGGAGTGAACACTGGACTGTAGGACAGTGGCTTGAAGATGTGGAATGAACACTAGACTGTAGGACAGTGGCTTGAAGATGTGGAGTGAACACTAGACTGTAGGACAGTGGCTTGAAGATGTGGAGTGAACACTAAACTGTAGGACAGTGGCTTGAAGATGTAGAGTGAACACTAGACTGTAGGACAGTGGCTTGAAGATGTGGAGTGAACACTAGACTGTAGGACAGTGGCTTGAAGATGTGGAGTGAACACTAGACTGTAGGACGGTGGCTTGAAGATGTAGAATGAACACTAGACTGTAGGACAGTGGCTTGAAGATGTAGAATGAACACTAGACTGTAGGACAGTGGCTTGAAGATGTGGAGTGAACACTAGACTGTAGGACAGTGGCTTGAAGATGTAGAATGAACACTAGACTGTAGGACAGTGGCTTGAAGATGTGGAGTGAACACTAGACTGTAAGACAGTGGCTTGAAGATGTGGAGTGAACACTAGACTGTAGGACAGTGGCTTGAAGATGTGAACACTGGACTGTAGGACAGTGGCTTTAAGATGTGGAGTGAACACTGGACTGTAGGACTGGCTTAAAGATGTGAACACTGGACTGTAGGACAGTGGCTTGAAGATGTGGAGTGAACACTAGACTGTAAGACAGTGGCTTGAAGATGTGGAGTGAACACTAGACTATAGGACAGTGGCTTGAAGATGTGGAGTGAACACTAGACTATAGGACAGTGGCTTGAAGAAGTGAACACTGGTTGTTAGGTAAGACACATATGCAACAGTTAGGTATCTTTATTATGAAACGTTTCGCCTACACAGTAGGCTTCTTCAGTCGAGTACAGAAAAGTTGATAGAAGCAGAAGATACTTGAAGACGATGTAATCAGTCCATCACCCTTAAAGTTTTGAGGTGGTCAGTCCCTCAGTCTGGAGAAGAGCATTGTTCCATAGTATGAAACAATATGGAGATGAAGTGACAGGATGGAGCTTTATATAGCGCCAAGAGGTGAGACGTAGGTCACTAGAAGAGGTAAGAACTCAGATGTTGAGAGGTCAGGTCCCTCTCAAATCCAGCCGCTCTCACTAGTGGAAGTTGTCGATGTTGATTTACAACTTCCACTAGTGAGAGCGGCTGGATTTGAGAGGGACCTGACCTCTCAACATCTGAGTTCTTACCTCTTCTAGTGACCTACGTCTCACCTCTTGGCGCTATATAAGCTCCATCCTGTCACTTCATCTCCATATTGTTTCATACTATGGAACAATGCTCTTCTCCAGACTGAGGGACTGACCACCTCAAAACTTTAAGGGTGATGGACTGATTACATCGTCTTCAAGTATCTTCTGCTTCTATCATCTTTTCTGTACTCGACGGAAGAAGCCTACTGTGTAGGCGAAACGTTTCATAATAAAGATACGTAACTTTTGCATATGTGTCTTACCTAACAACCTGTCGGTATTTTATACCATTTTAATGTTCAAGTGAACACTGGACTGTAAGACGGTGGCTTGAAGATGTGGAGTGAACACTAGACTATAGGACGGTGGCTTGAAGATATGGAGTGAACACTAGACTATAGGACAGTGGCTTGAAGATGTGGAGTGAACACTAGACTGTAGGGCAGTGGCTTGAAGATGTGGAGTGAACACTAGACTATAGGACAGTGGCTTGAAGATGTGGAGTGAACACTAGACTATAGGACAGTGGCTTGAAGATGTGAACACTGGACTGTAGGACAGTGGCTTGAAGATGTAGAGTGAACACTAGACTATAGGACAGTGGCTTGAAGAAGTGAACACTAGACTGTAGGACGGTGGCTTGAAGATGTGAACACTGGACTGTAGGACAGTGGATTGAAGATGTGAACACTGGACTGTAGGACAGTGGCTTGAAGATGTAGAGTGAACACTAGACTATAGGACAGTGGCTTGAAGAAGTGAACACTAGACTGTAGGACAGTGGCTTGAAGATGTGAACACTGGACTGTAGGACAGTGGATTGAAGATGTGGAGTGAACACTAGACTGTAGGACAGTGGCTTGAAGATGTGGAGTGAACACTAGACTGTAGGGCAGTGGCTTGAACACGTGGAGTGAACACTAGACTATAGGACAGTGGCTTGAAGATGTGGAGTGAACACTGGACTGTAGGACAGTGACTCGAAAATGTGAACACTGGACTGTAGGACAGTGGCTTGAAGATGTGGAGTGAACACTAGACTGTAGGACAGTGGCTTGAAGATGCGAACACTGGACTGTAGGACAGTGACTCGAAAATGTGAACACTGGACTGTAGGACAGTGGCTTGAAGATATGGAATGAACACTAGACTGTAAGACAGTGCCTCGAAGATGTGGAGTGAACACTGGACTGTAGGATAGTGGTTTGAAGATGTGGAATGAACACTTGACTGTAAGACAGTGGCTCGAAGATGTGGAGTGAACACTGGACTGTAGGACAGTGGCTTGAAGATATGGAATGAACACTAGACTGTAAGTCAATGGCTCGAAGATGTGGAGTGAACACTGGACTGGAGGACAGTGGCTTGAAGATGTGGAGTGAACACTGGACTGTAGGACAGTGGCTTGAAGATGTGGAGTGAACACTAAACTGTAGGACAGTGGCTTGAAGATGTGGAGTGAACACTAGACTGTAGGACAGTGGCTTGAAGATGTGGAGTGAACACTAGACTGTAGGACAGTGGCTTGAATATGTGGAGTGAACACTAGACTGTAGGACAGTGGCTTGAAGATGTGGAGTGAACACTAGACTGTAGGACAGTGGCTTGAAGATGTGGAATGAACACTGGACTGTAGGACAGTGGCTTGAAGATGTGGAGTGAACACTTGACTGTAGGACAGTGGCTTGAACATGTGGAATGAACACTGGACTGTAGGACAGTGGCTTGAACATGTAGAGTGAACACTAGACTGTAGGACAGTGGCTTGAAGATGTGGAGTGAACACTAGACTGTAGGACAGTGGCTTGAAGATGTGGAGTGAACACTAGACTGTAGGACAGTGGCTTGAAGATGTGGAGTGAACACTAGACTGTAGGACAGTGGCTTGAAGATGTGGAGTGAACACTAGACTGTAGGACAGTGGCTTGAAGATGTGGAGTGAACACTAGACTGTAGGACAGTGGCTTGAAGATGTAGAGTGAACACTAGACTGTAGGACAGTGGCTTGAAGATGTAGAGTGAACACTAGACTGTAGGACAGTGGCTTGAAGATGTGGAGTGAACACTAGACTGTAGGACAGTGGCTTGAAGATGTGGAGTGAACACTAGACTGTAGGACGGTGGCTTGAAGATGTAGAATGAACACTAGACTGTAGGACAGTGGCTTGAAGATGTAGAATGAACACTAGACTGTAGGACAGTGGCTTGAAGATGTGGAGTGAACACTAGACTGTAGGACAGTGGCTTGAAGATGTAGAATGAACACTAGACTGTAGGACAGTGGCTTGAAGATGTGGAGTGAACACTAGACTGTAAGACAGTGGCTTGAAGATGTGGAGTGAACACTAGACTGTAGGACAGTGGCTTGAAGATGTGAACACTGGACTGTAGGACAGTGGCTTTAAGATGTGGAGTGAACACTGGACTGTAGGACTGGCTTAAAGATGTGAACACTGGACTGTAGGACAGTGGCTTGAAGATGTGGAGTGAACACTAGACTGTAAGACAGTGGCTTGAAGATGTGGAGTGAACACTAGACTATAGGACAGTGGCTTGAAGATGTGGAGTGAACACTAGACTATAGGACAGTGGCTTGAAGAAGTGAACACTGGTTGTTACGTAAGACACATATGCAACAGTTAGGTATCTTTATTATGAAACGTTTCGCCTACACAGTAGGCTTCTTCAGTCGAGTACAGAAAAGTTGATAGAAGCAGAAGATACTTGAAGACGATGTAATCAGTCCATCACCCTTAAAGTTTTGAGGTGGTCAGTCCCTCAGTCTGGAGAAGAGCATTGTTCCATAGTATGAAACAATATGGAGATGAAGTGACAGGATGGAGCTTTATATAGCGCCAAGAGGTGAGACGTAGGTCACTAGAAGAGGTAAGAACTCAGATGTTGAGAGGTCAGGTCCCTCTCAAATCCAGCCGCTCTCACTAGTGGAAGTTGTCGATGTTGATTTACAACTTCCACTAGTGAGAGCGGCTGGATTTGAGAGGGACCTGACCTCTCAACATCTGAGTTCTTACCTCTTCTAGTGACCTACGTCTCACCTCTTGGCGCTATATAAAGCTCCATCGTGTCACTTCATCTCCATATTGTTTCATACTATGGAACAATGCTCTTCTCCAGACTGAGGGACTGACCACCTCAAAACTTTAAGGGTGATGGACTGATTACATCGTCTTCAAGTATCTTCTGCTTCTATCAACTTTTCTGTACTCGACTGAAGAAGCCTACTGTGTAGGCGAAACGTTTCATAATAAAGATACCTAACTGTTGCATATGTGTCTTACCTAACAACCTGTCGGTATTTTATACCATTTTAATGTTCAAGTGAACACTGGACTGTAAGACGGTGGCTTGAAGATGTGGAGTGAACACTAGACTATAGGACGGTGGCTTGAAGATATGGAGTGAACACTAGACTATAGGACAGTGGCTTGAAGATGTGGAGTGAACACTAGACTGTAGGGCAGTGGCTTGAAGATGTGGAGTGAACACTAGACTATAGGACAGTGGCTTGAAGATGTGGAGTGAACACTAGACTATAGGACAGTGGCTTGAAGATGTGAACACTGGACTGTAGGACAGTGGCTTGAAGATGTAGAGTGAACACTAGACTATAGGACAGTGGCTTGAAGAAGTGAACACTAGACTGTAGGACGGTGGCTTGAAGATGTGAACACTGGACTGTAGGACAGTGGATTGAAGATGTGAACACTGGACTGTAGGACAGTGGCTTGAAGATGTAGAGTGAACACTAGACTATAGGACAGTGGCTTGAAGAAGTGAACACTAGACTGTAGGACAGTGGCTTGAAGATGTGAACACTGGACTGTAGGACAGTGGATTGAAGATGTGGAGTGAACACTAGACTGTAGGACAGTGGCTTGAAGATGTGGAGTGAACACTAGACTGTAGGGCAGTGGCTTGAACACGTGGAGTGAACACTAGACTATAGGACAGTGGCTTGAAGATGTGGAGTGAACACTGGACTGTAGGACAGTGACTCGAAAATGTGAACACTGGACTGTAGGACAGTGGCTTGAAGATGTGGAGTGAACACTAGACTGTAGGACAGTGGCTTGAAGATGCGAACACTGGACTGTAGGACAGTGACTCGAAAATGTGAACACTGGACTGTAGGACAGTGGCTTGAAGATATGGAATGAACACTAGACTGTAAGACAGTGCCTCGAAGATGTGGAGTGAACACTGGACTGTAGGATAGTGGCTTGAAGATGTGGAATGAACACTAGACTGTAAGACAGTGGCTCGAAGATGTGGAGTGAACACTGGACTGTAGGACAGTGGCTTGAAGATATGGAATGAACACTAGACTGTAAGTCAATGGCTCGAAGATGTGGAGTGAACACTGGACTGGAGGACAGTGGCTTGAAGATGTGGAGTGAACACTGGACTGTAGGACAGTGGCTTGAAGATGTGGAGTGAACACTAGACTGTAGGACAGTGGCTTGAAGATGTGGAGTGAACACTAGACTGTAGGACAGTGGCTTGAAGATGTGGAATGAACACTGGACTGTAGGACAGTGGCTTGAATATGTGGAGTGAACACTAGACTGTAGGACAGTGGCTTGAAGATGTGGAGTGAACACTAGACTGTAGGACAGTGGCTTGAAGATGTGGAATGAACACTGGACTGTAGGACAGTGGCTTGAAGATGTGGAGTGAACACTTGACTGTAGGACAGTGGCTTGAACATGTGGAATGAACACTGGACTGTAGGACAGTGGCTTGAACATGTAGAGTGAACACTAGACTGTAGGACAGTGGCTTGAAGATGTGGAGTGAACACTAGACTGTAGGACAGTGGCTTGAAGATGTGGAGTGAACACTAGACTGTAGGACAGTGGCTTGAAGATGTGGAGTGAACACTAGACTGTAGGACAGTGGCTTGAAGATGTGGAGTGAACACTAGACTGTAGGACAGTGGCTTGAAGATGTGGAGTGAACACTAGACTGTAGGACAGTGGCTTGAAGATGTAGAGTGAACACTAGACTGTAGGACAGTGGCTTGAAGATGTAGAGTGAACACTAGACTGTAGGACAGTGGCTTGAAGATGTGGAGTGAACACTAGACTGTAGGACAGTGGCTTGAAGATGTGGAGTGAACACTAAACTGTAGGACAGTGGCTTGAAGATGTGGAGTGAACACTAGACTGTAGGACAGTGGCTTGAAGATGTGGAGTGAACACTAAACTGTAGGACAGTGGCTTGAGGATGTAGAGTGAACATTAGACTGTAGGACATTGGCTTGAAGATATCAAATGAACACTAGCCTGTAGGACGGTGGCTTGAACATGTGAACACTAGACTGTAGGACGGTGGCTTGAACATGTGGAGTGAACACTAGACTGTAGGAGGTCAATACTAAATATGTGAATAAGAGCATAGTGCATTGTCTATAACTGAAGTCTGTGATGGTTCTGATAGTTGCCTTTTGTTGTTTAATGATTGATTTGAGATGCATAGCTAAGGTAGAAAGAATCCCAGACGAAGTCTCTAAGTCAGGTTTGGGTAACTTGGAGAAAAGTTATGTTAGTAACATAGATTAGAGGAACATGTTAGTAAATTTTTTGAGAATATACCTACTGTATTGTTTTTGATACTGAAAGTTTTTAGACATGAGCTGGATATCAGCATGAAATTAAAATTTGTTGTGTATGAGAAGATGTAAGAATTTGGCCTTTTCTTATTTCTCTATTTCGGATCTTTTAGTTTTTATATAACATTGCGGACATGGCTTATTCCTAAGCATTATATAGATGTTTTAACTCTATTATATTAAGGGTGAAATTATTTGAATATCTTCCTGTTTCCATAAAATCGGAAAGGATTTCATGTAATGGGATATGTTTACCCCCTACGTAATGTTATGTTTAAAACAAGATAAATTAACACGGTAATTATATGAGTTTTAATTAACTAATCTCTGTAAATTGCCATCAGTCTAATGGTTTTAATCATAGCCATAAAATCTAAAGGGGTGGACAGGTAAGCCAGCGGAAGGCCTCGGTCAGATGATTAAAAGCTCTAGCTGCGGGTCATCGTATGACTAAGACCCTCGTCAGGAAATACTTGTCCTGCTTCCTGACAAACCTTACCTAACCTAACATAATCACTGTAGTGACAACACTATATTCATGGGATGTGCACTAAACCCACATGGGTCATACAGTTGTAGTGACAAGACAAGCTACCAACATGGGGATATGGAACTCCTTCTGTGGGCTTCTTATTCTATCATATCTACTTGTCTCTCGCTGATAGTTAGAATGTTAACAGTTCATTTTAACTCCAATCAGTACCCTTTTTTAGATACATAAACTTAGAGAACCCCACAGCACCCTGCCAGGCCTCCCATTCCCCAGCCCCAACAAATTTCCCCAGAATACAGTGCTTGAGAGGAAACTGAAGGTCTGGTACACCAACACACTGATGGAATAACGAATAAGAGAGAGAAGTGGCATGAAAGAATCACAGAGGAATCACCAGATATCATAGCTCTCACGGAAACCAAGCTTACAGGAATGATGACAGTATTTCCAGCTGGTTATCAGATCCTGAGGAAAGACAAGAGGGAATAGAGGAGGTGGAGGAGTTGCACTACTCATCAAAAACCAATGGAATTTTGAGGAGTTGGTAAGGGGAGACAGAGGAGAAGCAAAGGGTTATATAATAGTAACACTTCAGACCGGAGGTCCCAAGGTGGTAATTGCAGTAATGTATAACCCACCACAGAATAGCAGGAGGCTAAGACATGAATATGATGAGTGTAACAGAGACATGGTCGACAAACTGGCTGAAGTGGCAAGAAGGGCCCACGTGGGCAGAGCAAAGCTACTGATTGTGGGTGACTTCAGTTACAAGGAAAACTTGGAGCCACACGGGGGACCAGAAACATGGAGGGCTAAGATGATGGAGGTGCTACTGGAAAACTTCATGCATCAACACGTTAGGCACACTACCAGAGAGAGAGAGTGAGGGTGACGACGCTCCAGCAAGACTAGACCTTATATTCAGCTTGAGTAGTTCAGATATTGAAGACATCACCTAAGAAAGGCCCCTCGGAGCTAGTGATCACGTCGCCCTGAGCTTCGAATACGTAGTTATTAGTGGAGATGGAAGCAGGAAGGGCAGGACGAATGAGGCCAAATTACGAAAGAGGTGACTACACAGGCATGAGGAACTTCCTACACAAGGTACAATGAGAAAAAGAATTGGCAAGGAAATCAGTAAATGATATGATGGAATATGTGACAACAATATGCAAGGAAGCAGAGGAGAGGTTCTGTGGATTCTGAGAGAGGGAGCAGAGGTGCTCTGTGTACCACTAACAACAATCTTCAACACATCTATCGAAACAGGGCAACTACCTGAGGTGTGGAAGATAGCAAATGTAGTCCCAGTTTTTAAGTAAGTAGACAGACAGGCAACACTAAACTATAGACCAGTGTCACTGAGATGTATAATATGCACAGTCGTGGAGAAGATTATCAAGAGAAGAGTGGTGGAGCACCTAGAAAGGAATGAGCTTATTCACGACAACCATCACGGGTTCAGGGAAGGGAAATCCTGTGTCACAAACCTACTGGAGTTCTATGAAAAGTTGACGGCGGTAAGGCAAGAGGGGGGGGGGTAGATTGCGTTTCGTTGGACTATAAGAAGGCTTTTGACACAGTTCCACTCAAGAGATTAGTGCAAAAGCTGGAGGATCAGGCAGGTATAACAGGGAAGGCACTGCAATGGATCAGAGAATACATAAGAGGAAGGCAGCAGCGAGTCATGGTACGTAGCGAGGTGTTAGAGTGGGTACCTGTAGCGAGGTGTTAGAGTGGGTACCTGTAACGAGCGGGGTTCCACAGGGGTCAGTCCTTGGACCGGTGCTGTTTCTGATATATGTGAATGACATGACGGAAGGGATAGACTCAGAAGTCTCCCTGTTTGCAGATGATGTGAAGCTGATAGGGAGAATTCAATCGGATAAGGATCAAGCAGGACCACAAAGGGATCTAGCAACTGGCAACTGGCTCCTAGAGTTTAATCCCACAAAGTGCAAAGGCATGAAGATAGGGGAAGGGCAAAGAAGACCGCAGACAGAATACGGTCTAGGGGGCCAGAGACTGCATACATCACTCAGGGAAAAGGATCTTATAATACCGAGCACATCTCCTGAGACACACATCAACCAAATAACCTCTGCAGCATATGGGCGACTAGAAAACCTAAGCATAGCGTTCCGACACCTCGGTAAGGAATCATTCAGGACCTTGTACACAGTGTACGTCAGGTCCACACTGGAGTATGCAGCACCAGTTTGGAACCTACACCTGGTCAAGCATGTCAGGAAATTAGAGAAAGTGCACAGGTTTGCAACGAGACTAGTCCCGGAGCAAAGGGGTATGTTCTACAAGGAAAGGTTAAAGGAAATCGACCTGACTACACTGGAGGACAGGAGAGAGAGCGGGGACATAATAACGACATATAAAATACTGCAAGGAATTGACGATGTGGACAAAGACATGATGTTCCAGAGATGGGACACAGCAATAAGGGTCACATTTGTAAGTTGAAGACTAAGATGAGTCACAAGGATGTTGGGAATTATTTCTTCAGTCATAGAGTTGTCAGGAAGTGGAATAGTCTGGAGAGTGATGTAGTGGAGGCAGGATCCATACATAGCTTTAAGTAGATGTATGATAAGGCTCATGGAGCAGGGAGAGAGTGACCTAGTAGCGACCAGTGAAGAGGCTTGGCCAGGAGCTATGAATCGACCCCTACAACCACAATTAGGTGAGTACATACACGCACACACATCTAGCCAAGCACGTAAAGAAACTAGAGAAAGTGCAAAGGTTTGCAACAAGACTAGTCCCAGAGCTAAGAAGTATGTCCTACGAGGAGAGGTTAAGGGAAATCAACCTGACGACACTGGAGGACAGGAGAGATAGGGGGGACATGATAACGACATATAAAATACTGAGAGGAATTGACAAGGTGAACAGAGACAGAATGTTCCAGAGATGGGACACAGCAACAAGGGGACACAGTTGGAAGTTGAAGACACAGATGAATCACAGGGATGTTAGGAAGTATTTCTTCAGTCACAGAGTAGTCAGGAAGTGGAATGGTTTGGGAAGCGATGTAGTGGAGGCAGGATCCATTCATAGCTTTAAGCAGAGGTATGATAAAGCTCATGGTTCAGGGAGAGTGACCCAGTAGCGGCCAGTTAAGAGGCGGGGCCAGGAGCTATATATATATTATATATATGATATATATTATATATATATATTATATATATATTATATATATATATATATATATATATATATATATATATATATATATATATATATATATATATATATATATATATATATATATATATATATATATATATATATATATATGTCGTGCCGAATAGGTAAAACTGGTCAATTAGTAAGAACTCGTTTAAAATTAAGTCCTTTCTAAAATATTCTCTTATACGTTTAAAGATATATTTTTTTCATTAATGTTAATGTAAAAATTTATAATTTTGCACCAAAAGAACCTTAGAAAACTTACCTAACCTTATTATAACAAGAACAATTTATTTTAGCCTAACCCAACTAAATATATTTTAGATTTGTTTACAATAATTTAATACTAAACAAACACAGTGAAATATATTTTTTTCGTTAGGTTCAGAATGATTTTGGAGAAATTATTGCATACATAAATTTTCGCTTGTCCTATATGGCAAGGTGAGCGTTGCTATTTAAGCCAAGATCGCAAGTTCTGCCTATTCGGCACGACATATATATATATATATATATATATATATATATATATATATATATATATATGTATATATATATGTATATATATATGTATGTATGTATGTATGTATGTATGTATGTATGTATATATGTATATATGTATGTATTGGAGGTAGTAGGTTGGTAGACAGCAACCGCCCAGGGAGGTACTACCGTCGTGCTAAGTGAGTGTAAAACAGAGACCTCCAATTGTTTTACATGATGGTAGGGTTGCTGGTGTCTTTTCTATGTCTCATGAAATTGCAAAGTTTCAGATACATCTTGCTACTTCTGCTTACATTGAGGTCACACTATACGTGCATGTACAGTCATATATATATATATATATATATATATATATATATATATATATATATATATATATATATATATATACATATGTGCGTATATATATAAATATAGCACTCGCCATTTTCCGCCAATGTCTGTCTTTCCGAAAGTACGCAGATATCACATTGCAAATGACTTATGAACTGGAACATGCTTACCCTTCCTTAAGAGTGCAGGTACTACTGCTGACAAGCAACAAACCTTAATAGTGAAAGCAAAACAGATTAGGTGACTGCATTATTGCTTATTTCAGTCTCACAGTGAGTTTCTGTACACTACTAATCAATTTGTTTTGTTAGGTATTTACTGCATATTATTTTCAAAATATCTGTATCAGTGCTAGTGATTTGTGCTTGTTCCCTTTAGCTCAGTGAATGACTGTGCTGAGGCTGAGCAGCAAATGTGTCATGCATGCCTCATCTTATTTAAATGGTCTTCATAGTTTTGTAAATGAATGAGTCACAGTGCAATAAAGTCGCATTATTTTTTTCTGCTATGTGGCCCTCGGTCACCACTTGGAATATGTCGCACGTCATACACACTGATACTTACCTCTCTAAGCCCCAATAAGGCCCATACAGGGACTTTGTACTCAGTAAGAGGCTTTCATTACCTCCAGTTTGATGTTCATGTGTTGTGGCTGACATCATCTGGGGTTGCCTCAGTTGTCCAGCCCAGAGTTTTCATCCTGTGACAATCATGTGTATGAAGATTGAGACACTTATGCAGCATATGGGAATCTTTATTCAGGAAACGTTTCGCCACACAGTGGCTTCATCTGTCCAATACAAAGAGGAAGGCGTAAGGAGAGGAGGAGTATGAGGTAATCAGTCCCTCAGCCTGGAGTCGATGTGTTCAGTCCATCAATCTTGTAGACTGAACATATCGACTCCAGGCTGAGGGACTGATTACCTCATACTCCTCCTCTCCTTACGCCTTCCTCTTTGTATTGGAGTGATGAAGCCACTGTGTGGCGAAACGTTTCCTGAATAAAGATTCCCATATGCTGCATAAGTGTCTCAATCTTCAACTTGTCGGTTTTTCAAACCATTCATCACAATCATATGTATGCCGAGAGTTGAAGTATCTTTTGGTGTATATACATCAGGTGATTCGGGACGGTGCAACCTTCACTGTACTTTTTTTGTTATACATAATGTAGGGTCATGTTCCAACACTTCATCTTCCTGTTCCGGAGTAAATGACAAATGATAAAGTTTGTTTCTAGTAAGAATGGTTTACACATGTATCCGAAAAAAATAACATTATTGAGATGCTTTGTAGAAAACCTCCTGGTTATGCACAGCATTTCGGGGCCTGGACGAAACATTTCTAAAGTGTCACTACCTTAAATGGGCGTTGGCTATCGCCTGTGGGGGGGGGGGTTATCTCTCACAGGATGGCATGTTAGTTCCTAGATGACTCTCACTCTCTATTACTCAGACTAAGATCCTGCTTTTCTTCCTGAGGAATATTTCTAGTTTCCCCGTGGACCTTCTTCGGAGCTACGTACTGGGGAGTATCTAATACAGCTTTGCTTATCTTCTCTGGGATCTTTATGTTGTGGCAGTGGGAAAACCTGCCTCATTGTGACCATATTCAAGATGGAGCTCAGGTCATCTCTGGGGCTTGCCCCTTTGTTCAACCCAGGCGGGTTTCCACAGCGACCCTCTGATACATCACAACTTCCGCAAGTTCTTCTTCTTGTTGATGAATCTTTTGGAGATGTCTTCAGCAGCTTCATCAAGGTTGTTATTTTCATCGTGACGAGATGCACCACCAGTTTGTGGCTATGCTATTTGTTCTCCATTCAGTGCCCTGAATCTTCATTCATGTCTGTTGACCTCTTTTTCACAATCTTAATGGTAACGTGTCTGTGTGATCTACCACTGCAACATTCTAGTGTCTACTATGATTATTGCAAAGGACAGGCTTCCTCATTCTCCTCTTCATGTTGTCCCTCTTTTCCCACATCTTCCCACAATGATTGAATGAATGCTTCATTCTCACCACTCTTTAGTTCTTTGTTCACCAAACAAGCAGTTTTACTCCTGCTAGATACAGAAGTTTCTATTTCAGCAGGCGGGGGTCTCTATAATGGACTAAGCATCCACCACAGAATCTTTTTTATGTATTTCACGTGCCTGGTCATCATTTCTGGCTTGCTTTTCCATCCAGGTTGTTCAGGTACTCCTGCACCATCATGCTTTCTCCATTTATACGGTGCATCCACCTTGTATGTGGGGCTTTCATCTTGTATGTGAGGCCTCCACGTTGTATATGGGACCTTCACCTTGTGTATGGGACCTCCACCTTGTATATGGGGCCTCCACCTAGCAATGCAGCCTCTGAGTGGTTAACATTCAAAGGTCCCAGTGGTCAGTACATCCATGGGTTGATGAGGCCCTTCCCTGCACTTCCTCACTGCTTCTTAGATGTGAGGGCTTTTTTCTCCTTGTTTTTCTCCCACAGGTACATATACAGGCCTGATTCCCTGGACACACTCAGGCTCCTCTTCTTACAATGCCTTCCAGGGGCTGCTTGGATATCTGTCTCCCAGGGCCGACACCTCTTTCTGGCCAAGGTTTTATCAGGTAACTAAATTTGTGGGTATCCCTGTGGTAGATGACTGACGGTGTGATCCTCGTAACTGCGTGCACTACTACTCATTACAGCATTCAGTTAATTAAGCCCTGTATCAGCAATTATCTAGATTATTCTATCCTTTAGTTGCTACACACAGTATAGAAATCACTCACGTTGCATGGGCTGTACATAGACTGGAACCACTCGTATGGGGTCCATATTTTCCTCCAGATGTCCGAGGCCATTGCGACCGAATTCTACAAATTTTTCACTTAATTCCCTCCCTTGTCCAGTTTTGGTCCTGCCTCTAAGCCATAGTAGGCATGTCTACCAGCCTAAAAGCTTTGGAGTGCCTTTCCTCTGGATGGACAGGGAACGTCCCATAAGGTTAACTTAATCTCTGTGTTCACCATTGGTAGGCCATCCATGTATGCTTGTGGGGTGAGACTCGATGTGATTACGCTCACGTGTTGGCCTTCTGTTACTTGCTTTGGTGCTAATATTTTCATACAACGGCAAGGACTTCCGAACTCACAAGATGAAATTAAATATGGCTTACCGTGTTCTGCTGTTTGTGGCCTTGCTCAGGATTAGGTGTAGATATCCGCGTATATACCCTCTTAGATATCCAGCACAAACATTACCTGCCTGAGGAATTGTCCCTCGTTCTTCACAGACTCTTACCTCATGGATACACTCACATGAGTCCTCTGATTAGCTTCTACCTTTTTTTTTGGATACAGTTGGTACGATTCCCGATGGGCCTATTAGGGCCACACCACGAAAAAAATGACATTAATAAAAATGTTTTTCTGCATCCAAGGTCTTGGGAGAACCAGTTTTTACCACCTCACACAGCTGTTGCTTCTATTGACCTGTCCTTCGGTGGCATAACTTATCTTGACCATAACCAGCTATGTTATCCGGTGATACAGGCCTGATACAGAGTACATATCGGACGTACAGAAAGAATATCAGTGTGAATAATGTTTGGCTTATTCCAGGTGGGCCATTAAGGCTGTGATAAAAAAAAATGCGTCTTTTGTTAGAGTTAAAATTCAGTTTTATATCAAGTGGGGCAAAATATATACAGTAAACCCTATCATAACATGCACGGTATAGTTCTGAAAATTGGCACCTTTTGAAAAATGGCTTAATGTGAAGTGAAGACAATTTTGGAAAAAAATGAGTATATATTCCGTACAGCTCTAAATTTGCCAAACAACGTTTTTTTCAGTATCTTTACTGGATAAAAATGACTTCAGTTTATCTTATCTTATATTCTAGTTGTTATTGCTTGTTGACATAGAAATGTGTGTGGAGAAGGTTGCTGCTGCCCTACTGGGCCGAGGTGCATGGCTGTGGTTCTTGTATTGACATTAATTCAGTTGTTAGGTTCATATTTGTCCTGCTTGCTAATATAATTTCTTGACAGCCTATTCTTCCAATAGTGCCCAGCCTCATTAGCATTAAATACTTTGCTGGGACTGTTACTATTCATGGCAATAATTGCACAAAGTCAGCTTGGTAATTTTGCAGATTTATGTGAACAGCTGACACACTCTTGCCGATAAATTTTGTTACGAAGCTAATTTTGCTCTTTAAATCTTTCAAACCATCTAGCACTTAACATACAGTGTTGTGAAGGCTCTTCTTTCTTATACATAGTTTTATAACAAGTAGGACTTTGTTTGTATTAACTGAGAAGTAAGTAAGGACCCTTTGTTTGTTTTTCTGTAACCACGTATTCAGTAACTTTTCCACCCTTATGAATTAGACAACACTTGGGAATCTTTATTGTGGAAATGTTTCGCCAACCAGAGGATCCCTCGGTCCAGTACAGAGAAAAATAGGGTTGAAGATCAGAAAGTTTGAGGTAATCAGTCCCTCAGCCTAGAGTCGATGTTATCACTCCCTCATCCTGGAGTCGATGTGATCAGTCCCTCAGCCTGGAGTCGATGTGATCAGTCCCTCAGCCTAGAGTCGATGTTATCACTCCCTCAGCCTGGAGTCGATGTGATCAGTCCCTCAGCCTGGAGTCGATGTGATCAGTCCATCAATCTTATCAAGATTACCTCAAACTCCTTCTGATCTTCAATCATTCTTCTCTGTATTGGACTGAGGAAGACACTGGCGAAACGTTCCCACAATAAAGATACGCAAGTATTGCACAAGTGTTTAATTCATCATTCTGTCAGTTCTTTAAACCATTTATCTACATTTTCCACCGTATTTAGCTCTGTTGACCTCTTTGATATTATATTCAGTAGGTCACAATCTATACTGCTTAGAACAAGTTTTTTTTCTCGTTGTCTGCAACTGTACAAATGGTTGATTTTCTCAGACCAAAAGTGCGGCACGTCTCCATTGTATGTATATCATTTCGTATCTAAAATTTCCACTTCCCTCAAAGCTGTCAGAGATTCTTGCGTATTCGCCTTCTTGGCACCTCCAGCATCACTAGTATTCAATTTATAAATAAGAAAAAGGCACAATATCGTGACTAGACAATACACAAATAACCCGCACATAGGAGACAGGAGCTTACGTTGACGTTTCGTTCCGACTTGGACCATTTACAAAGTCACACAATTTGATCGCCATAATTATTATCCAGATATGAGATGGGGTAATAAAAATATCCACAGTAGTTTGGTAAACACAGAGTCTGGCAGCGGGGAAGGAGAGAAACTGTGCCTCTCCAAACACTCAACCTTTAAGCCCAACTTCGATTTGGAAGGAAAAATTGCATGGCCCATCATACCCAGATTTTGGGTTCTTTCGCATTTTATAATACATAATATCATTTAGTTTTCAATGCACTATTAAATTTTGGTTGTACTCTTTAGTTACGTTGCAGCAGAATTGCATTATGAGGGTTTACTGTATACAGTATAGTAAAGCACATAATAAAAATAATGTACGGTGCAGAGTTCTATTGAACCAGTTTTTGTTTTATCCCCGTAAAACATCATTTAGATCAGTGTTACTGCACAGTGCAGTTGTACCAACCTTCGTTAAATAACTTTTGTTTTCTTATTTAATTACACAATTATTTTTAATAATTATTTTATATAAATAAATTCTAGTAAAGGTTGATCATTTATCCTAGGACTTATGCCCATATTTTGTAGGAATGAGGAGGAAGATTAGATGCTTAATGTGTTTCAAGTTAACTGTAACTCAAGTGGCTTGTACCTCATGTTTTTAGGAATTAAACCTTTGTATCTAATTTTGTTTTCTAATTTCTTGTGTAAACATATTTTTTACTTTCCAGTATCAGTTTGAAAGTTTGTTGTACTGTGTCCTTCTGTGTAATGTAACCCTTACATCTTCTCAGATTTAGACTCCCTGAAGCCAGATGTTCCCACACTACTAGGTCTGGGTCTAGGCATGTCCGTGTTGTCCGCACTCATCTGTCTTGTGCTCAAGATTTTTGCCCGCGCCCGTTTTGTACGCCCACGTCGTTACGCAGACGCTCATATTAATCCACCCCTCACGGTCTCTGGTGAGTTGCAAGCGTTACCCCCCTCATGCATCTTCCGTCCCGCTTTTCTGCTGATGTCAATGTTTTTTTTTTATTATAGTACTAATTTGTTACAACATGCACTCATGTACTTATTTCATATTAATGTACACTCACTGCTGAGCAAACTTTGAAATACAGCTGTGTTGATGGAGCACTTGTGTCATTTGAATTTGTTGTGGACCCTTAATGAATTAATATTGCATTGGGATATTGGCTGATATATAATTGCAGTGTGTCTATTTCACTTTAGTACAGTATGCATAGTTTTATTCCAGAAAACATGCTCAGAACTGAAGAGATAATGTTCTATAATTTTATACCGTGTTATTAGTTTTCTAGAGTTTTTGACTACGTTAATAACACTGCAGTAGTGGCAAGCTGCCAAGGGTGTTGTTCTTTTATATTTTTCCCTCACTCTTTGTGTTAGTATGACATAATCCTATTTTGATTTGATTTTTGGCACATGGCATAATTTTGACTTCTTCATTTCATTGAATGAAGACATTTCCCACAAAATCTTTCACAGGACTGGGAATACATACGGTATGTAGAAACCTTAGCTGGAACTGTCTTTTGCTGAGCTTAAAAAAATCATCAAAATTGCCATTGATAATATACATTACTGTACTAAATACCCAAAGAAGTGTAAATCATTACTGGCATACTAGATTGATGCAACTTTAAGGTCACCTTCAGATCATCTACACCCTCACTGTACAATAACGAGTCGATGGCTGTGTGCCACAACAAGTAAAGTTGGCTCTCAGGTCAGCTAAGCCGGGAAGGTGAGCGTCGTGTGTGTATACATGCACATGGGCACAAAGTGTACGCCCGCCGACAGAGTTACCCCCAGCGCCGTGCCTCTGCCTTAGTTCTGCAGCCCCCCCACTGCAGTTCCTCCCAGCAGAGGTCCTCCCTCCAACCCCTGAGGGTGATTCCTGAGCACCCTGGGTCCCCCCGAAGCATACCTGGGCGAGGGGTCAGATCTACACCCTCCCTCCAGCAGAACCCTCGCGGTATACATGTCCTCCCGCCCGCATGCGTCTGCTGCTACTGCTGCTGCTGATGCTGCATTATGCCATGCTCTACCCAACTATATTTTGACACTAGAAGGCTGTTTTTGGTCTTCTTAGTTTTCACATTTTCGATAATTTGCGGATTTTCGATCTCCTTCACGTTTTCAGTGTTAGTCCCCACGACAAATGGTCTAACCTTTTCTTTTGACTTTTAGATTTTCTGTAATAGTTAGCAATCCCATTTTTATTTGTTAATGCTAGAGTAAACGTTGAATGCATCAATATATTAACCAAATAGACTGTCTAGTCATCAATAGGTAGATTGTATAGTTGATAAATTATAGTTTAGGGTTTCAGTGATCTAATTTAAGGAGATTTAGGCTTAGCAGCAATTCCTAGTAATAAAAATCACCTGTATTGTTGCTTGAGCACTATTCTTAGAGCTAACTATATAGTAAAGAGACCCATTTGTAGTTCCCTTATGTAAATATTTTAATACTGTTGCTTGAAGTACCAAGTTTAACTCAGTTATTTTCTAGAATGTACGAGGGCACGCTAGTTATTATTAATTAGCTTCCTTCTCATCCTTAGGTTGAATTAGCAATATTTGCAAATACTCATATTAAATATCTTGAAATTATTATTTTCAAGGGGAAGTGCTAAACGCAGAAGAATCATAGAGAGCCTGGGGAACGGGAGGTAATCAGGTTTGACACAAGGAAGGGAAGGGCACTCCAGTTCCTTGGATCAAGATTCCTTTACTAGCATCAAGGCAACATCTCTTGATTGCATTTTCCTTGATTTACTGGAAGCATTTATTTTGCCTTTTGTCTTATACCAACACAGTAATTTAAAATCCTCACATAAACCTTACTAAGATTGGAAATAAACAAAAGCTTAAAGGTAGAATAATTTTGTCAGAATGAAAGTTTATGAGAAGAATGTATTTGTATTTGAAATACTCCTGGAGATGATAGATTTTGTCCGTGTACTTCATTCATTATATCTCATCCAGTATTTTGAATCTGATGAAATTTTATAAGTATAATTTACTGTATACTGAGATTTTTGTTGTCACAAAATCTGAAATATTATACAGTTAACACAAAAATTTTATTAGTTTTTATTGTTATTTCTTGCAACACTTTTCTGCTTGATATTTTACATACATACATACATACATATATATATATATATATATATATATATATATATATATATATATATATATATATATGTGTGTGTGTGTAAAACAACCACTGTGAAAGAATAGTGAAATTCCAAGTGCTTTCGTGACTTCTCACATTATCAAGGAACTATGATAATGATAATGTGAGAAGTCACGAATGCGCTTGAAATTTCACTATTTTTTGACAGTGGTTATTTTGCATATTCTGATATCACCTGTTTACTGTGATCTTATTGCATATATATATATATATATATATATATATATATATATATATATATATATATATATATATATATATATATATATATATATATATATATATATATATATATATATATATATATATATATATATATTTATATATATATATATATATATATATATATATTTATATATATATATATATATATATATATATATATATATATATATATATATATATGTGTGTGTGTGTGTGTGTGTGTGTGTGTGTGTGTGTGTGTGTGTGTGTGTGTGTGTGTGTGTGTGTGTGTGTGTGTGTTGTGTGTGTGTGTGTATGTGTGTGTGTGTAATTTTTTTGTTCTGTCTGATCAATATTTAGACTACGTAGTGAGGCAAGTTTGATACACTCATTCCACAAGATTTTCTACTGCATTATTTAGAAAGAATACTATGAATATCTCTCCACCAGAAACATATGCTGCCTTTGCCTTGGCTGCTAATGCATCCACCAGCAGCAGTCCAGCAAGAGGCAGAAACCACTCTCTGCGCTCCTCAACCAAATCTGCGTCTTCTTCCAGGAGACCCTCGTATAGCTCTCTGCAAGCCCTGCGCCCAGGTCAGACATCATTCATAAAATTCATCATGCATTCTTAATCCTTGAAATACTGCATGGAACAGGGAACTTCAACATTAATGAGCTGATCTAATGCTGAGACGCTAGTTGACAATCAGGTTCACAATGTTATATGATATAAGGTATATATTTATATATATATATTCAATTTTGAAGATTTTGTGAAATATAGAGTAAGAGAACTTAACAAAAGCACGAACAAAAATGCAGCTCTAATAAAATTTGTCTGAAGTTTTGCCCTTAAACTGTCCATCACATAGTAGAGATAATTCCTATTTGGAACTGGGCATGACATAGATCAGTGAATAAGTTTGCAGGCATATTTTCTGAGCGCTGCTGAATATCTTTGGTTGCATGCACCAAAACAACGTCTGTTCAAATAACTCTCAAGTTCATCAAGCCGGGGTCACCATGCAGAAAGACATAGTTTTAGGCAAAGAGAAAATATAAGCCATTGAAGAGAAGACATTACCGATAAAGAAAGCTCTAGCGATGCATGTTTTGATTTTTTTTTTTTTTTGAAAAAAAACGTGTTATCGTCTAATGAAGACATGGATGCAAGTGCAGGTGAAGCAGCAGCCCAGCAGGACATGTTTAGCACCTCATTCCTGCAAATATAACGTGTTATGAAAGAAACATACACAACACATTTCAGTATCAGACTCGTAAAGGTAAAGATGAAACCAGTGACAAATTGAGTGATAGTGAACGAAGTGAATATAATATAGGTAGAAAATGGAAATATATGAAAGACAACATCCCCTAGTATCCTTTTCCTAAGAAGTGTGAATTCTTTTTATAGTCCAACATCCATATCTTTATCTGATGTATAGTAGATTTAAACCAAGTTCAGTGGGAATTTGACAAAGAAATATCAGCTGTTGGCAGTAGTGATACTCTGACATCAAGCATCATTTTCTAAATGCAGTAGTAGCTGGTGTGAATAGTTGCAGCCATGCAAAGATCTAAGCCACCTCTTAAGGTGCCATGTGCTAGGCATATTGCCTTGATCACATGCAACTGCCTGCAACATGGAATCTTTGGCATGCTACCCTGATCACATGGCAATGCCAAGAACATGGAACCTTTGGTATTAACTTGCTGCTATGAGAGTCACTTCCCTGGAAGCCTAGTGGGTTTAGTGGGCTGGGATAATTTGATGTACATGGGATTATTTATTAGTATTAAGCGTGTCTGCAGATACGAATAATATTTCATATATTCAGCCATATTTTAATGGTAAAGTAGGAAGACTTTATCAAATTCAGTCATACAAACATATGTATACACACACAGTAACAAACACACTTATAAACACACACACACACACACTTTGGTGAACTCACATTGTTGAATACCTGCTCACACATAACATCACTAACACAAACACGTTTTCGCGTAGGAGAAAACATGGGAAGTCAGAGGCACTGTAAAAAACGGGGAGAGGAGAGGACTGAAGAAAGTGGTTGGCACTACCTGGGAACGATAATGGATGACCTTAAGACCCAACTGAGAGAAAAACTTAAGGGAAAGTTCAGTTTCCTTCGGCGAGAAATTGTAGCAATTTACAGTGAAGCAAGAGATAAAGAAAAATAGAACAGATAAGTAGGGCAATTGTGGCAGAGGAAATAGCCCTAAGGCTGGAAGAGGAAAAGTTAAGGCTGAAGGAGACTATAGAAGGAGGAACAGTGAGGAAGATTTTTGAGAGACAGTTTAGTTCCCTTCGGGAGGAAATGGTGGCAGTATATAACAAAGTCAAGGAAGAGGCAGCAGAACAGGTAAATGGGGCTAATTTATAAGAAGACGAAGCCCTAAAACTGGAAGAGAAAGTAAGAGTAAGGGAGTGAAGTGTTACAGAAAGACAGAAGAAGCAACGGAGACTTAAGAAGGTGATAAGAAAGACAACAAAGGAAATGGTAAAAACATAGAAATCTGGAAAGAGGAAACGAGAGGTAGAGAGTGGAAGAAGGAGGCTGAAGTTGGCCCAGGTAGTACATGGGAAGGTGAAGAGCTGGAGATTATATTGATCATGGAGTACACAGGAGGGAAGGAAGTGATAGGACAGATGGTAACTTTTCAAAGGATTGGGATGTTCTCCGACGGCGAACACCACCTAATCAAATTGATCCTTTGGTCCCATATACCTCGCAATGCTACAGTCGTGTCTACCTAGGTCTGGACAAATGATGACATGAGGAAGCAGATAAGGTAGTACTGTGTGTGAAAATCCGTTGAGAGCTAAGAAGATCAGCAGACGAGGTGCTAGGAGGTGGGAAGACCCAAACTCAGGGAACTCCTCCAAATGTAACCTCAGCGTCTTTCCCAGCTGCAGCAACTCTGGACCAGTCCCTGCCTTCCCAGCACCATCACTAACACTAACTCCTTACCCTTCACATTTCCCCCTACCACCCTCTCCATCCCGTCCCTTCCTTTAACCTTTATCTTGTCCCCTTACCCAGTAGGGAGGACCACACAACCCCAACCCAGCTTCCTCCATTCCTGTTGGATGAGTTTCTTGAAGAGGGAGGAGACATAAACCAAATCATGGTAAAGAGAAAATTGTATCTGTGGTAGACTAATGCAGATGGTTTATAAAACATAACGATTAGTTGAAGGAAAGAACAACTTAGACCGAGTTGACATAAATGATATCAGATGGTATGATATGAAGTGTTAAGGAAAGACAGAAAAAACACTGGAGGAGGAAGAGTGGCATTATTAATTAGAAATCAGTGGAATTTTGAAGAAGCGAAAGGACTAAATATGCTCATAATATGCTCAATTAAGACGGGGGGATTCAGAGTATTAGTTGCAGTGATATACAACCCACCACCTAATAACAGGAGACCGAGAAAGGAATATGAGGACAACAAATGAGTGATGGTTAACATCATAGCAGAAGCAGCCAGGAGTGTATTTAGCTCTAAAGTGAAGATACTTATAATGAGAGGTTTCATTCATAAAGAAATAGCTGGGGGAACTGGGACGCCCCACATGGTGGACCAGAGACATGGAGGGATAAGTTGATGGAGGTGGTCAGAGAAAAATTTCTGAGTAAGGACGTTAAGGACACGACATTGGAGAGAGGAGGTGAACCAGCAAGACTGGACGTATCAGAGCCCTCTGGGTGCCAGTGATCTTGCAGTCCTCACCTTGGAGTACATAGTGGAACTTAAGGTAGAGGAAAATACAGTAGGTGGAGGGCGTGAAAAGACAAAGTTTAGAAGGGGGAATTTTGAAGGGTTCGGAGGCCTCCTGAATGTGGTGGATCGAGACAGATAATTAAAAGGAAAATAAGTGGATGAAATAATGGAATACTTAGCTGGAAAATCAGAAACGACAAAGACAAAGAGCCCTTGGTTCAACCAGAGATGCAGGGACACAAGAATATGTAAGAAAAGGGCAGACAAGAACACAGAAGTGCGTAGATTGACCTGAAATGAATATGCTAGATTGAGGAGAGATGCTGAGAGAGAATTTGAGAATAAAGCAGCAAAGGCCTTGTCTGAGCCGAAACTACTTCACAGCCACATCAGAAAAAAAAAGATAAGAGTAAAGGACCAGGTAATTCGACATAGGGAGGAAGTATAGATCATCAACAACAACAGCAACAAGGAAGTCTGTGATGTAGTGATAAAACAGTTTGAAGAGATCTCAGTGGAAACGGACAGTACCAGAGAGGCTGAAGAACAGGGAGCACCGAAAAATACTGGATAACATTTACACAACATGAAAAAGGGTAAACTTTTGATGGATCTGTATACATCAAAGGCAATGGGACCTCACAATGTTTCAATGTGGATTCTGTGAGAGGGAGCAGAGGTATTGTCTAAATCGCTAGATATGATCTTCAGTAAATCAGTGGATACTGGACAGTTACCAAAGATCTAGAAAACAGCGAATGTAGTGCCTAGATCTAAGAAAGAAGACAAACAGGTGTTAAACAACAGACCAGTTTCTCTTGACATGAAAGGTAATGGAGGAACTTATCAGGGAGAAAAGTGGTAGAACACTTGAAGGGAAGCGCCTTCATAAACAATAACTAATATGGGTTTAGGGATGGCAGATCTTTTCTTACTAACTTGTTGAAGTTCTTTGACAAACAGATGTGCAACAACAGAGAAAAAGAAGGTTGGGTAGATTACATTTTTTAGGCTGCAAGAAGGCGTTTCATACTGTACCCAACATGAGGCTGGGCCAAAAACTTCAGATTCAGGCTGGAATAACAGGAAGTATCCTCCAGTGGATCAAAGAGCATCTTAGGAGAAGGAAGCAAAGAGTGAGTATAAAAAGAGACAGCAGAATGGGGGACATGTAACTAGAGGGGTTCCGCAGGGATCGGTATTAGGACAAGTACCGTTTCTGGTTTATGTGAATGACATTCCATATGGGATTGATTCAGAAATATTCCTGTTTTCTGATAATGTAAAACTAATGAGAAAAATAAAAAATGAGAACAGGTAATGGCTCCACTTAGGCAACCACTTATCTGACCACAGGAGTGGTCAGATAAGTGGTTGCTTGAATTCAACCCCTGTTATTGCAATGTTATGAAGATTGGGGAAGGAGCAAGAAGACCGGAAATGGGTTGCAGACTATGGGAGACAGAAGGTGCAGACTTCACTCAGCAAGAAAGACCGAAGGGTGAGCATAGTGCCCAGTATAACGCCAGAGGCTCACATCAGACGAATAACCTCTGCAGCCAATGCTCGTCTGGCAAATCTAAGAGTAGCCTTCAGGAATCCCAACAGAGTCATTCTGGGTTCTTTATATGACAAACGTCAGGCCCATCTTGGAGTATGCAGCACCAGTATGGAACCCGCATCTGAAAAAGCATAAGAAACAGGAGAAAGAGTAGAAGAGTGCAACAAGGCTTGTACTTGAGTTTAGGGCTGAATTACGAGGAGAGGCCAACAGAATTGGACCTGTTGTACAAGAATGGTACACAATACCGACAAGATGAAATTAAGACACATGTGCAACATCTGGGTATCATTATTGTAGACGTTTCGCCATCCAGTGGCTTTATCAATGCAAATTCTAGGACATAACTTGAAGACAGTAGAACTATGTACAGAAGATGAGGTAATCAGTCCCTCAACCTAGAAGTAGGTGCGAAGAGCACCATAGTCGTGGAGATTCTGAAGCAGAAGCAAGGAGTCTGAAGCTTATATACTAACGTCAGGTGTAATGGGTGTGATTACCTCATCTTCTGTACATAGTTCTACTGTCTTCAAGTTATGTCCTAGAATTTGTATTGATAAAGCCACTGGATGGCGAAACGTCTACAATAAAGATACCCAGATGTTGCACATGTGTCTTAATTTCATATTGTCGGTATTATATACCATTCTTGTACAACTTGTCAGACACTGCAACATCATGGTATCTTGATTCTAAGGACATGTACATAACCTTCACGACTACGACAACTACTTCTACAACTAACCCATCTCTTTGGGTAGGATCTACTTCCACTGGGGAATCCCGCCTACCAGTGACTATGCCCTCGTCTGCTACACGTCCCATTACACCTGACGTTAGTATATAAGCGTCAGACTCCTTGCTTCTGCTTCAGAATCTCCACGACTATGGTGCTCTTCGCACCTACTTCTAGGTTGAGGGACTGATTACCTCATCTTCTGTACATAGTTCTACTGTCTTCAAGTTATGTCCTAGAATTTGTATTGATAAAGCCACTGGATGGCGAAACGTCTACAATAAAGATACCCAGATGTTGCACATGTGTCTTAATTTCATCAGAATTGAACCTAATGACACTGGAGAATAGAAGAACCAGGGAGGACATGATAACAAAAAAAATACTCGGGGAAATTGGAAAGTAAAGAGAGATAGACTGTTTGGAAGGTGAGAAATGTAAACTCTGTGACAGATTGAAGTTAAGCCACAGACGAGCAAAAGGAATGTTAGGAAGTATTTCTTCAGTCTCAGAGTAGTTGGGAAGTGGAATAATCTTGGTGAGAAAGTAGTGGAGGCAGACTCTATACAAAATTTTAAGAGTAGTTACGATAGGGCCCACGAGGCTACGAGGGGGTGAATCTGAAGAGTGGCAAGTTAAGAGGGAGAGCCAGGATCGGAGAATCGATTCCTGCAACCACAAATAGGTGAGTACACTACCCTGCTGACATGGGGTCGCCAAGAACATGGAACATTTGTCCTTTAACTTTTAAATTTATTGAAATAAATTCAGGGGGTTCACCCAGATGCTTGAATAATGAATGATGCCATAGAATTAATTTACCTTTAATTACATTTTGAACATAGTGCAAGCACTGTAATTACCATCTCCAGGACTCGAGTCCGACTAACTGGTTTCCTTGACTCCCTTCGTATACCCTCTCTGCAAGACATTGTTTTGGTATCAAGTTGCTTGTGTTGTGCGACTGTGAAACAGGTTTAATGTTTGACCTCATTATCTATATAGGCAAAAAAGAAGATATTAAAAAACTTGTATAAATAGAAATCGAGACTCACGAAATCGTAATGACACGATTGCAAACAGACCATACCACGGGCGGGGATTGAACTCGTGGCGAGTGAGTCGTAAAACTCCAGGCCAGCGCGTAAGCCACTGGGCCAGCTGGCTACAATAAGATTCATCCAACTAGATATATTTATACACCATAGAGAGGTTAGTACAGGCTCCACTGTGACCACGAGTTCAATCTTCGCCCGTGGTATGGTTTAAATAGAAATCGTTGGTGGTGGTGTTAGGAAGAGGCCAGACAAATATGTTACTTAGTCATAGTGTCTTCACAGGTAACTGGTCTATTAGACTTTTAATTAGTGTTTATCTTAAGATGTGCATCAGAAGAAATTTTCAAATTTCTGTTTTTAAATAACACACCACCGCCGCCTCTTTTCTATACCAACAAGCCAGAAGTGCAGGAAAAAAAGAACTACTGTACAGAAGTTCCATGCTAAGTAATGTTTACATTCAGGTGACAGTATAAGCTTGATGTTGCACTTGTCACAAACATTCATGAAACCAGAGTTCATACTGAAGAAGTGAACAGACACACAAAATAGTTTTCACACTCATAGCAGTGATTTATTAAACCCAAAATGTGTTATTTGTAAAACAGTGCTGATATGCAGATTTATTTTGTTTATGTGTCCAAAAAAATCTGAAATGATATATAAATGTTTTACTCCCCACCTCCCTTCTCTACCTCACTAATTTATCAGTACTAAAACTAGGAGCACAGTTGCATCGCCAGATATTTGCAAATATGTTAATTCAAATGAGCCTCCAAATTACTTTGTCTTCATTTATCCTTTACTTTACATTTCCAGAACTCAGGTCTAGCTAATCGATTTTCTTGAATTCCTTCATAAGTATTACCTTGCTTGTACTCCAACAGCATGTCAAATATCATAAGAATTTGTCTCCACTTATTCAGTCTACCACATAAAGCTTGTATCACACCTTTTCAACCCACCCTGGGACATTTTCAACACCTACTTCAGATTTATTCACTCTCTTGGCAATCCTATCCTATACCATTATTTCTAAAAGTCTGCACACTGGAAAATAGCATTAACAAGCTGCTATTTACTAAAACGTGTGAGCCCAGCAACTGGCATATTGCCATTTCTTGGGAATCTTTATATCTTCACCTTTCAAAGATAGACGCCTGGCATATAGGAACTTGGCATTTTTGATGATTCTCCTCTGCCTTTTCCTCGTTCACTAACCCCTGAGAGGGAAAACGTGCTCTTCTTTGTAGTCTTTAGCATAGTTCATCAGGGCTTATTTTATCACCCTTATATTAAGGCTTCTTCGTTGTCTTTTTCAGGTCGCAAGTGCTAACTTCTTTATCAACACTTTCACAGCTTGACTCAACAGTACATTGTACTTCTGCCTAAAATCTCAGTTTTTTCATTCACATGTCAGCACATAGTTCAGCAGTAATTAACCTTCTAGCACTGTTACCCCTTGAGTAATCAAAACCATAATTACTCTTCAACCATTGGTAAATAATTGTGATATACTGTAATTATTGTAATAATAATAATAGTAAAAGTAGTTCATATAAAAATCATAATATAAAAATCATCATTTAATAATAATAATAATAATAATAATGGTAATAGTAATAATAACAAAATAAAGTAGAGGTGATATATGATGACCTATGGAAAGGAAGGAAGGGGTATGCGTGTTTAAATTCTACAATTACTGTATATGTGTTAGAGTATAAAGTTGGATGTGAAAAGTGGAGAGAGATAGAGACAGAGTGTGTGTGTGTGTATGAGGGGGGAGATATTAAGTGAATTTTTAAGGCGTTTTCAACTGAGAGTCATTAAGCACTCTGGGGAATGAGGAGAATTAAGGTAATCAGACGTGAGGAAAGAGGTCAAATTCAATTTTTCAGACCTATATTCCTTCACCAGCACCAAGGCATCGCTTTTGAATCACTTTAGAAGTCACCTGCTCGGGCAAGACGCTTTATGCATATTGTAATAAAATTTTCAATTAAATGCAAATTGGCATATCAGTCAGACAACAGCAACAGCCTGGTTATCAGGCAGTTATCAGATAAGCTTGGTTATCAGGCAGTCATCAGAAAAGCCTGGTTATCAGTCTATCATCAGAAAAGCTTGGTCCCTGCCCAGGTTACAACGATAGACAGTGTCTTGGAACTGATCACAGATATCACAATACAGTACTGTATAAATTTATTATCCATAAATAATGCAGTACATAATTACAAATATAATAAATTAACTAAGGTTTGTTGTGTTTAGGTAATAAGTGGGAACAACGAAGAGATACTGTGCCATTTTACTCTGAATGACACTGTCCCAATTCTTATTATATCTAACACACATTTTATCAAAACTTTTCGTTTTATATAATGAAAATGACATTATATAATTATCCTGGTATTTACAGATTTTTTATATATACATTATATAAAAGTCGAAATTATGACATTCACCTCTGTTTTGTCTGCATATGAAAATTTGTCGTTTTAAGTCAATATTTTCCTTGTTGGTGCAGTTATTCACTAAATGGAATGTTTATATTGTCATATAATTTTGATGTTTAGGTCACCTGAACGTTGCTCCTCCCTTAACCCCCCACCACCTTCCCTTTCTACCATTTCCCTTTCTCTTCCCCATATCTCACCCTCGAGGAAAACAGTTGCTGAGAAAGGTCTCTGACTGAGGAAGAAATATATTAATAATTTCTAATTCGTTACAGCTTCCGTTCATCTGGGAATTACCTGGTTTTTGATCAGTGCTTTTGAGGCGTCATAACAATAAAGTTATGCAAATTCTTAGATAGGCTATGTAAATTAATCTTCAGTAACTAGTATTTCTTTTAAATCAAGGTTAGTTTAAATTTGTAGGTTAGTATTGGTGCAAAATTAAATAGATGCATATTAATGGCTTGCATAGCTAGCTAACTGTTTTCCTTAAGGAAGGGAATCTTAAGGTTCTTCCTAACACTGAGTATATGACATAAAGTGTTATATTAGTAAGTGTTTCGACTGTTATTTATGACTTGTAAAATGGACATTAATTTAATCGATGTATTTATGGTTTTCATGTGTTCTTTTTTCTCTTCTCTTTTATACATGTGGTATTTGTTATGCTGTATAGGTATTTATGTAATGTATACTCAATTTCTCAATATAATCTTTATCTATGATGTATTTTAAGAATTATTTCTGCTCATACTATACTGATGATCAGTTTTTGGTCACATTATTGTGTCTGGTCATATACTAGAGTATCAGTATCGTGTTATTAAGCTTTCTGATAATACTGACAGTGGGAGACGGACACAGTGTTAAAAAAATGTTGATTCATTCATTTATTGATGCTGTTGAATGGTTCTTGATCCAAGGAATTGAACATACTTTCTCTCCATTGGATCAGATCTGAACCTCTCATTCCCTAGGTGCTGTATGGCTCTAAGGGTTTAGCACTTTTCTGTGAATGTGACAATAACATTAATTCATTTAATAAATAAATTTGGAAGTACCTTACTGTATTAGTAAATAATATTAAACTTTAACATTTTTGAACAGTGCAGTGGAATTCATGACTTCAGAGCAAAATAATTAATAACTTTGCTCTAAAATTTTGGCTTAACCTGAAGATTCTACAAGAATTCTTTTTAACCGATAGATTTGCAATCTTTCTTGACATTGAGAATTTCTGGAGTACGGTTTAATGGACTACTTACAATACATATACACACTGAACTATTTTCATGTGACTGCATCTCCAATTTGGGGTAATAAACCAATTTATACAGAGATCACTTCATCTCAGCTCCTTTAAAAACCGACTGAATTTTTTTTAGTTGACAGTAGCCTCGCACAACACCATTTCTTACAAAAGCAAAATGTAACATTTCGAAGAAAACGTAAGGTCAGTGAATTTATGATTGATATGTTTATGCTGCGGTGATGCGTCCAGTAATCTGTTAGGAGTGGCAGTAGGGAAGAGACATCGCGGTGTACACAATACTTTCGTTGGCTAGATCTCTACAAAAAAAAGGAATTCTGCTCAGTGATGACAAATATTACTGAGGGAAATTGTAGCTTCAGAATGCTTTTCACAACATAATAAATTGATCTGGATCCTAGTCTAATGGATTTTAGAAAAAAGATGGGTTAATATAATTAAAATTAATCTATTCCACCCTCTGACTGGCAGTGGCATATAATTTTACGCTGCAAGAGCGTAGGAGAAGCTATTACAAATCAAATTATGCCTATTCGAGCCACAGGTTATTAAGCGACAAATACTTCTGTCTTTCAAGTTTCAAAGGTCTGAATTCCTTTTTCTGTAATATAAAAAAAAATGCAGAATGCTATGTACTTCACTAGTAAATAATATGGAAACTAAACAAACAGATGTTTTAATTCTGAAGGGAAGAATTTTTATTCGGTAAGCAATGCCTACCTTACTTCTTTGGTATACACACCACTGTGTATTACTCTTGTAATTTGTGCAATTATAATTTCTTCTCTCTGTGTTAGCCATAATCATACCATATTTGAGTCAGCTTAAATGTTTCCTTGTCTGTTCATGAATCATCACTCACATTGACCTTCATTATCTGCTTCTCTTTATCTTTCTTTATCTGACTTCATCATGTCCTTCCACAGGCACCAGGCGGTCTTCGCAGGCTTCACTACGGCTGGTCGTTGGAGAGGGTCGTGGAGAGCCAATTGGGTACTACGTGTGCATTAGGGACCCCGCCTCCGTTCACTCTAGAGGTCTGCATTAGATATCCCTCCAGAGCTTGGGTTTCTCTTTTCCTAAAATATATTCATTGGATATCCATTCCATTATTATATCACTGTATAGGATTCAGTATGTTTCGTTTTTTTTTTTTTGACATTCAAAATTTAATGCCAGGATTTTGAAATACGTTCAGTAATAAGGTAATAAAAGTGTTGTAATTAAATATGAGCAATTAAATTTTTTATAATTATTGAAAATTTTATTTATAATATATAAAGGGTATTTTACAGTGATCATCTTATTAATGGAATGGTTTTTCTATTGCAGACCTCTAGTTCATTCAGGTTAACATTTTGTTTACACTATACAGTATCTCACTTTTCTTTGAGGCTCCTTGGCTGAACTTAGTACCCCATACTGCTGTTGCACATTAGTTACCTAGCGAATAGAGTAGAAGCTCACTCTCCCCTGCCTCTTTGTACAGTAGTAGCTATTTCAATATAATGACAAAAGTAAGCAATCATTCAACAAAATACAATGAAAGAAAGTCATGGATATTATTTTTACTTACTGGATGGTGTAGTATACAAATGAAATTTGAAGTCTTGGCTATTGTCAGATAAGCTTAAATTAGTTTTGTAATTAGCTTTTGTACATGCAATGGCTTTTTGGAGCACATATTATTAGCACAGCTGACTTATTTTGATCTGTTCACTTCCTTGGTACGTGAATTTTTTGCATAAATTCCAGATTTAAACTTTGACTATCTCTTGATGTTTTCACCAACTTTCATGACGTAGTGTAGATGACAGTAAATAATGGATTGCCCTAAAAACAAACCCTTTATTATTTCTCTGGGTTTCAATATACTTCATACAGTATTTATTTTTACCTTACAGGTGCAAGGATTTCACAGAGCATGCATTCGCGATGGACGCCCCAGTTTTCTTCGATGTGACTCTGCCAATTTCTTTTTCTCACACGGACTTATTCTTACATTTCCTTATTCTTCAGGAGGCTCCAGACGGCCTTCTCAGGCCTCAGTGGCATCAAGCTCTGGGGACCTTCGCGAAGGTCGTGTTCATCATTACTTATATATGAGGGCACCAAATTATTCCCTCAACTC
>NC_091346.1:24625124-24705124 GCF_038502225.1 Cherax quadricarinatus | reverse complement strand
GTGCTAAAAATATCTAGTCTAGACAGGACTCGCAGCAATGGCTTCAAGTTGGAAAAATTCAGATTCAGGAAGGATATAGGAAAGCACTGGTTTGGTAATAGAGTTGTGAATGAGTGGAACAAACTCCCGAGTACCGTCATAGAAGCTAAGACGTTGTGTAGTTTTAAAAACACGCTAGGTAAAGATATGAGTGGGTATGGGTGGGTGTGAGTTGGACCTGACTAGCTTGTGCTACTAGGCCAGATGCCTTAAGTGAATGTGACCTGACAAGACTATGTTAGGGCGTTGGCTTAAGCCGGTGGGAGAATTGGACGTGCTTCGACCTGCTTCGCATGGGCCAGTTGGCCTGCTGCAGTGTTCCTTGTTTCTTATATTCTTATGTTCTAGAAGTGACTTCATAACAATAAGAACAAGGTTTCAGAGGTAGCAAACATTTTCAAACCATCCTGTTGGGGTTCTGTGAGACAGGAGGGAAAGAGATGGTGGATTACATGTTCTTAGACTGTAAGAAGATATTTGAGGTGCAGGCAGGAATAACTGAATGGACTCCGGTGGATAAAAGAGTTCCTTATGGGAAGGAAGCGGAGAGTTATTGTCAGAATGGAGAAGAGAAACTAGTGGGGTTTCCCAAGGATCGATATTTGGACCAGCACTGTTTCTGATTTATGTGAATAGCATTCCAGATGGGACTGATATCAGTTGCATCTCTGAAGTATGCATTGAGGCTGGCTCCAGGACTAAGTGATATGGGGAACTAGTCTAATGAAATCAAATCTCTCAACACTGGATGACAGAAAAACCAGGGGAGATAGGATAGCAGTATATAAAATACTCAGAGGAATTGGTAGGGTAGACAGGAACATGCTGTTTGAAAAGTGAACTATAGGTACTCAGGAACAAAGCTGGAAGTTAAAGACACAGATGAGCCACGGGGATGTTAGGATGTATTTCTTTAGTCTCATGGTGGTCGAGAAGTGGAATGATTTTCATAAAAGAGGTGGTGGAAGCAGATTCCATACGTAGTTTTAATTAAGAGCATATACGATTGGGCCTATAAGTATAGGAGGGAGTGAGAGTGGCTAGTGGCAAGCTAAATGGTGGGACCAGGAGCTAGAGCTAGACCCCGTCAGTCACTTGTAGGTGAGTACGTACGAGTACAAACACAAACACAAAAATTCAACAAAATACGTAAAACACACTCAATTTCACACACACACACACACACACACACACACACACACACATACATATGCTCTTTCAGTCTCTATCTTCCTCTCTGTTTTTTTTTTTTTTCCAGATTCCAGTTATAGTCTGTATGGTATTAGTTAAATAAAAGCCATTATACCATGCATGGATTACAAAATCAAGTCAAGCTTATTACAATTAATACAATATCGTATTAATTTTCCATGCTTTCTAATTTATTTTCCTGTGTCATAATAGAAGCATTTACTGAAACTTAATCTACAGTTCTCATTTTGCACTGATGACCTCGTATTTTTCGTTAAATATTTCTTGTCACACATAGCTGTGGGAGTTATATAGCTTTGTTGATACAAACCACGGAATGAAGGGGTTTTGTAGCCATGGTAAGTGAGTCATAAAATTCCCAGGCCAATGTATTAACCACTGGGCCAGCTAGCTCTTAATAAGATTCATCCGACTAGGTATATTTCTATACACCATAAAGATGTTAGCATGGGCCACCACTGTGACCATGCTAACCTCCCTATGGTTTATAGAAATATACCTAGTTGGATGATTCTTGTTAGAGTCAGCTGGCTCAGTGGTTAACGCACTGGCCTATGAATTCTAGGACTCATTAGCCATGGGTTTAAATCCCACCCGTTCTGTGGATTGTTTGCAGTCGTGTTATTACGATTTCGTTAGCTGTGTTGATTCACTTTATACACAGTAAAAAAAAAGTTGCAGAAAGGGAATGTTGTTTGTAGTTAATTAATATTGTTCAAAGAGACTGTTAGAGACTGTTTAATACTTTGTTGGAATCATTTTAAATTAGTTTGATCGGTTTGCTAGACATCGTGAACCCATCCTGTGGGTGGTAGTCAAAATATTACATCAGCACATAATGTGTCCAGGGACTGTTCCAATATTTCATTACATAACCCGCACATAGGAGAGAGAAGTTTACGACGACGTTTCGGTCCGACTTGGACCATAAACAAAGTCACCCTGATACAAAAGAGGTTAGGTTAGGTAAGGTTTGTCAGGAAATAGGACAAGTGCTTCCTGACGCGGGTATTAGTCATATGATGACCCACCGCTGGAGCTTTTGGTTATCTGACCGAGGTCCTCCGGTGGCTTACCCCTCCACCCCTTTAAAAATTATGGTTATAATTATAATCATACAAAAGAGTGAGGGAGCCAGTATGTGTAGGCGAGGGAGGCAAGCGACGGGACCAAGAGAGGAAGAAAAAGTAGTGATAGTGGTAAGGCTATATTATTCTAGTCACAGTATTGTGCATTTTTGTTCAATATTTCATTAGCTAAGCAGGTTATAGTATTGAACTATTTGCAGAATTACTTAACAATAGTTACGAATTGGTCACACGGTTGATGAATTCATTTTCATAAGCATAACATTGAAGCGTAATCAATGTACCAGTGACTACTGGCATTGCAATGGGTTGCCCTATATACTTACTTCATACAATATCTTTTTTGCTAAAAGAAATTCTCACTGGACAACAGTGATGAATGAAAGGATTGTGAAAAGTAGAAATTTTGCACTGTCTGTGAAGAGTGGAATGCTTAACAATACACCTATATTATCCAGCTGACGTCTAGAAATGAAACATGAACATAGACCACTTATCATTAGCCCACAAAGTTGTATTGAAAACTGGATTACATAGCAGTTCATCCTAAACATGGAATGAGGCACCTGATCACACTCTGCATGTATTTATAGGATTTTTACTTAAATTATCAAGATCTTTTGGGAAAAAATTCTAACCAAGATATTCATTAAAATTTCACAAACATGAATATTCCCATAAAGGCTACTCTCATAAATAATACCCAACATAATTATTGTCAAAATTTTTGTAATATAATATTTTTCGTGGTATTAAAATGCACTAGTTAACATGAGTGAAATAAAAATAGGCAACAATTACTGATTGAGATATCAAGTCAATTGTCGCAGGAATTACAGTAGATATACACTAGACAAAATTGTACATTTTATCCCATAGATTCTACTATTTTTCAACCTCCTGATCATTGATGATTTATGTGTAGACATTAAACAGACTACTGCTTGCCTTTTAATATATATTTTGTTTAATAATTATTACTGGAATTCTCAAGATAACAAGTTTCCTCTTCTTTCAAGCATTTTAAGAATTGAAGAATTATTTGCTCTTTTAGCTTACTTCATTTAGCTTGGCTTTCTATGAATGAGTTGAGCTAGGAAAATTTTTATGTAGCATATATTGGTAGGTTTGTTTATGTAAATATTATTATGCACTCTAGTCAAAATGATTTTTAGTAGAAATACTAGAAGTATTTTCACACTTTTGAAATAATATTTTGCATGATATTAGAGCATAGTTTTATAGCAATAAATATTTTACAAATTCTTTGGACTCCTACAAACTTCCTCAGTGTTATGCAAACATTTTCCCGTTTGCAATGCAACTAATATAAATATGAGTGATAGACGGCCAGCGTGTTAAATATACATATACATATATATAACTGAGGTTGTTTTAGGAGGCAGAGAGGTTACTATGAATCATAAGTTTCTTTAAGAGCAAGACTTGTCTAAGTGCTTTTAGCATACAACATAGCTTAGAGCCTAATATTTGCTTTACTGATGCGTGTGGGTGTGCATGCCACAGGGCGCGCCTGGCTCACCACGCAAACCTCAGCCCTCTACCTCTCACATCAAGGATGGCCCTTAACAGGTGGGCGGGTACTTTCATGTCATCTCTGTGTCACGTCACTTGTGCTAATTTGTTCACTGCTGTATTATCTTTGTGCCACATCATATTGTATTCATGAAGTCAGCTCTGTGTTTTACATTGTTTTATATGCTTATTTATACTCTATATGTCATGCACGCCATTATACCATCATCCTTCTTGACCATCAGACTACAGTACAATACTTCAGTTATTTATATATTTCTTATCACTCTAGTTTAGTAGACCAAACACTTGGTACAGAATAAACTGAGTAAACTACATTATAGGTTATGTTTCACTTTGGGTAGAGCTTTTATCAAGTGGTAAAAGAGCACATACAGCACAAAAGGAGAATATTATTACGATATTTCACCTTCATGAAGCTTTTATAAGGTACTTTATAAAGCCTTATGTAGGTGAAATATCTCACTAATAAAAGTCTGTTTGCTGTGCGTGTCTTTTTACAATATTGAAACTACCCAGAGTGAAGCATCATGTAGTATAAAGAATTACTCTGCACCAAGTGTCTTTCCATGATATGTGCTAGTAGTACACTAATAGCCCACACATAGGAGACTGAAACTTATGATGACGTTTCACACCGACTTGGACTATTAACTAGTCACACAGAGAAGTGTTAAGGAATGGGAGCAGATATACGAGACGGGATGGGGAACAGGAGTGGTTGAACGGGAGGGGGGAGCAGCAGTGGTTGTAGTAGTAGTCGTAGTAGTAATAGTGGTAGTTAGCAGTAATAGTATATACTAGTAGTAGTAATACTAGTAATAGTAGTACTAGTAGTAGTAATAAAAACAGAGCTTAACCAACACTGCTCTTCCTCTTTTGTTACTACCACTACTACTTCTTATTTCCACCTCTACCACTGCTGCTACTACCACTAATAGTATTACGACCTCCTACTCTACCACTCCAGTCCCCCGCTTCCCTCCCCTCTTGTATACTTTCTGGCTCTCTTCCCTTCGTGCTTCTGTGTGACTAGTTAATGATCCAAATCAGACTGAAATGTCATAATTTTCAGTCTCCTAGCTTCAGGTTATAAGTGTATTGTTCCAGACACAGTATTGTGCTTTTTTATTCTTTACTTGTTGGCACTATGTACCATCCAACATTCACTCCAGTATACTCATTATCAGGTCAGTTATGTAACATACTCTCTTTAAATGACCTGAAGACTGTGCTGCCATGTGATGTGTTTTAAAGTAAGAGTAAAATATACAGTTTTTAATGCTACATATTGAGAAAGCACACAAAGACTGATGAAGAAGAGTGGAAAGGCTAGAATACTCCTAGTGGCCAGCAGGTGAAGAAACAGTGGTAATGACATGGCGGCAAGAGAGTTGTACATGTATACAATGATAAATTGGACCGACAGTATGATGTTAATGAAAATGTGTGCATCGTGGTGTTTTGTTAGATATTTCGTTTACCAGGGACTTGATAAATTTATACAGAGACAAGTAAAACATGAGGTTATATAGTGGTTTAGGAGAGGTTTATAAAGATGTGAAGAGTGTTGAGCATAGTTTGCAGCAGGGAAGTGTTATGACTCAGGAAATCATAATAGCGCGATTACAAACCACGAAACGGGTGGGGTTTGAACCAGCGGCGAGTGAATCGTAAAACCAAGGCAAGTGCGTAAGCCACTGAGCCAGCCGGCTCAGTGGCTTACGCACTGGCGTGGTGTTTTACGAATCACTCGCTATTGGTTCAGACACCACCTGGTTCGTGGTTTAAGAGTGATGTCACCAGCAAGGGGTTGAAATCTCAGGTGAGGCTGTGTTAATTAAGATCAGCTTTGCTAATGTCTTGGAGATGGTGAAAGACCTCTAACTTGAGTGAAATGGTGTTGGTATCGGTAATTAAAACTGATTCCGGGCACAGCTTATGTCTGTTTGCTTCTTTGAGTACTAATCATGCTTCAGCGAAGCTTACAAGGTGGCTTCATGAGTGACGATGTACTCTACTGTGCACTCATTGCTAGTGTCGTTAATCTGGCAAGCATATCCTTGGTAATTTATTCTATTATTTATGTCCCAGGTAGTTTCTCCTGTGTAAGTTTATCACATTCTCTGCAAGGTATGGTGCAAGACCCCTGCAGTGGCGTTTGTTGGTTTAGTCGCCTTTTGTTTTGTTTTGGCTAAGTCTCTGATGGTACTGAAGGCTATGTTTGCGACACAAATCTTTGTTTTGACTAAGGCGTTGGCTAGGTCACTACTTGTTAGGTTACCTGGGAACTATGTATTTGTTATTGGCGAGTTCTGGTCCGGTGTTATGAGGTATCTTTTTTGCTTTCCCTTCACAGTCAGTAGCAGCTAGCAAAGTTTTGTCTATCACAGTCATGGTACAGTGGTTAGTGCACTCGTCTGCTGGTTTTACGACTAGTTTGATAAGGTTTCAAACCCCATCCACTCTCTGTTGGAAACATACCCAATCTGCGGAGAGGCAGATCATAATCGATCTCGCCTAAATTATAATGAAATGCACCCCTCGTATTATCCCGGTGCCCATTTTTCCTCAGAGAAAGTAAGATACAATATTTAAAAGAGAAGGAAGCCTATCACACTATCAAGCCAAGAAACTACACCAGTAAGATAAATTACTATGTATCTCTTACTCCAGAGCAACCTGACCTCTCAACTTCTAGCGATTTTCTAGCGATTTTCTTGCATCACTTTCACTACACCTCAGACGCCACAGATTTCCCGTCATTTCTGTTACGCTCCCACCAGAACCTCAAAGGCAACCACTCCCCCTCCCCTCCCTCCAAAAAGAAATATCCCGAGACCTCTATCAATCCATCATCCCTACACGTCTCATTTTTGATATACAAACACATCCTCTGACCTCTTCTACATCTGAGTCACAGAAATGCTTCCTCACACACTTCTCCAACCCACTCAAGATGTAAAGAGCCGGCTCTATCTCGGCTGTATAAACTAATACATCCTTGAGACACAGAACCCACAGAACAGTCATTGGAATCTAAATGAATAAATCTATCACACAACTCTGATTTAAATAGTAAATTCCCTCCTCATTCTGTGAGCACTTTCCAACCCTATAACATTTTCAATTACCTCGCACCATATTTCTAATGATCAACAACCTACTATACACATATCTCTCATTACCACAGTGCCTTTACCACCACATATTGACTTCACTGACTACCGTAGTCTATAGCCACCTCATACTTGCCTATATAGCTGTAACACAGAGGATGGGAATTGGGGAGAGCTTTCAGATGTCGATCTCCCAGTTCTCGCTTGTATGTATCAGCAAGAACCTAAACTATACAAAAAAGACAGACTTTCCATCCTTGGCCATGTTCTGTTAAAATCGTAACTATATCACCTCGCAATGATACCCCACATTCTTGAATTTCCATTCGTACTCCACCACACTGCACCCCACCTCTATTTATTCATAAATATTACATGCCCTAATCTGTATTTCTCCTTCACGATCCTTATCTGTACCTGATATGTAAAACTTTGTCATTCTTACCTATGCTGCTCCTTTCATTAGGCAATTTTATCTCATCATCTGCTCTGGACTGAGTCACATTGTGACTGTAGAGATCAGCTATAGCTGATAAATGGCCCTATAAGCCCCATAACCTTGTAACCACACACACACACTCGTGTATGGATCTATCAATCTGCTCAATTTCCATAGCGGTAGAATGCGACTGGGCTATAACAAATAATCTTCACGAGAGTGATCATTTTCCTTTTCTTGCTACCTTCTGTTCTTACACCTGCCACCTCTCCTCTCGCTGATCTTGGTAGTAGCTGGAATGCACAGACTGAACATTTTATATGTCATGCCCCTCGTCATGCTTCTCTCCTGCTTTCCATAAATACTAGTTATTACATCATTTCGTGCTTCAGTTGTGTTAGCAGCTATGCTCATCATTCCCTGCACCTCCTGCAAACATTATAGTAACTGCATCCCTTTGTGGTCTCTAAACTGGGCTCACGATATTCATTAGAATTTTACTGTGTGGGGCTGCTAGTAGTACAACTATACCACGGAACATCTAGCTTGTAATAAAACCAAAATGAAAATTCCATGCTTGTTGCATTATGTGAACTTCCAAGCAATCTTGTTGGTGTGTGCCTATATTTCAACAACAAATGGCTTTGACGTCTTTGAGGGGACATGAGAGAGAGATTTATCTGTAAAAACTTGCATTTATGGTCACAGTGGGGCCCAAGCTAACGTCCCTATGATGTATAAATATACCTAGTTGGATGAAACTTATTGTAGCCAGCTAGCCCAGTGGCTTACACACTTGCCTGGAGTTTTACGACTCACTTGCTATGAGTTCTAACCCCACCCGTATCGTGGTTTGTTTGGAATCGTGTTATTACGATTTCATGAGTTATCAGACTGTTGAAGTCTCTCCAACAGTTGGATGTCAGTAAGCTCGTGTTTCGCAGAGACTTCATTTACTCCCGCCTTTGTTTCTTTAGTCGAAACTAAATTGGGAGACCACCTTGCTGGACTTCATATGATGATTTTTATAATGTCGCCTTCACCTCTTGAAGTTGAAGTGCTAACTCACAACAGTAGAACTAAATGATATTCATGTCTATATGCTCCAGCGCTAGCATCCCACAGCAACTGTCTTACCCTTACACCTTTTCAACTAGATATGGTACAATGGTGCATTGACCCCTGCAGCGGAAAACTGCAGTACGTCTTTTTTTTTTAAATCGAGCACCCTGTGTGCTTTACATATCATAGCTCCATTGCTAATTATACAATGTTAGAGCATCTAGTTAATAAAGGCTTCGTCTGGTGCTTTGAGACTCGAAACTCTCTCTCTCTTCCCATCAGTTTGGTTTTCGATCTTGTTCCATCCTGATAAATATATTCGGAATGCCTTTGTGAATAACCATTTGGTTATCTGTCTTTTTCTTATCTGGAAAAAATTACTAGTTGATTTTGTAACATATTATCACAAGCCTATTGCTTAGGCCTATGAGTGAAATTACTGTACCATTCTCACAAATTTTCTATCAGGGAGACACTTTAGTGTTAAGATAAGATTTGTTCGGATTTTTAACCCGGAGGATTAGCCACCCAGGGATAACTCAAGAAAGTCAGTGCGTCATCGAGGAGTGTCTGTCCTTCAATCTTGTTCCCCAGGATGCGACCCACACCAGTCAATTAACACCCAGGTACCTGCTTACTGCTAGGTGAACAGGGACAGCAGGTGTAAGGAAACACTCCCAATGTTTCTACTTGGCCGGGAATTGAACCACGGTCATTCAGTGTGTGAGGCGAGAGAGTTGCCTACCAAGCCACCGAGCTTTGTGCCAGTAGATGGTGTTCTGTAAGGATGCATCCTTAATACTACCCAGCTCTGATAGTTATTAATAATCTTGCCTCAGTTCTTCTCACAAGTAGCTGGTTATCTTTGTATGTTGACAACTTTGCCATCACTTGCGCAGGCTTGGGTTATCAATTTGTTATGGACATTCTCCGGTATGCTGTCGCCCCCGTCATAGGGCTGTAAACGGTACTCCACTTGACAGGAATGCTCACCGTGCCCCTGTCATAGGGCTGTAAATGGTACATCACTTTTACAAACTCTGACACTCCTTCGGGAGCTACTACCATGTCACCGTGTCGGTGGCCCGGTGGCCTGGTGGCTAAAGCTCCCGCTTCACACACGGAGGGCCCGGGTGGAAACATTTCGACACGTTTCCTTACACCTGTTGTCTTGTTCACCTAGCAGCAAATAGGTACCTGGGTGTTAGTCGACTGGTGTGGGTCGCATCCTGGGGGACAAGATTAAGGACCCCAATGGAAATAAGTTAGACAGTCCTCGATGACGCACTGACTTTCTTGGGTTATCCTGGGTGGCTAACCCTCCGGGGTTAAAAATCCGAACGAAATCTTATCTCATCTTATCTTACCGCATGGAGAAGTCCCAGGCCAGGCCTCGTCCTGCCAAACGTTACATAAACATGAACATGAAAATGCTATCGATCATGGTACCACCTGGGTCACCTCATACAGTTTTAGGTTTTCCATTGTTGAAATAAATTCAAGAACTTTGACACAACTCCCTATCACTCCACACCCTATTTTATGCCTGTATGGCTTCCCTATTCCAGTACATGTCGTTAAATTCTTTCGACTTGTTATCAGCGAAATAACGAAAAGTTGGATAAGAAACAAAATAAATTCTGGCAACCATTTAAAGGTCCCTCTTTGGGTATACCAAACAATGGGGAAAGCATCCTCATGGGGAAGACCAAAGCCTATGAAGGACAACCGAGGTAAGCACATTAATGGTTGTTAGGAAGAATGTACATATTGGTAACTACACAGCTATGTGGTACACCTTCAGCTTGAAAGAAGTTTGGGAAAAAGGCTGGTTCATCTGAACAAAGAAGTGTCTATTTGCATTTATTAATTATGTTCCACCAGTTTGCAAATGGAGCAAGTAAGAATTGTATTTATAATGGGACGTATCACACCCTCATGAGCCCTATGTTAAAAAGGAAGACAACTTCAGACTTCCACTGGAATGGCAAAATTCCTTAATTAGATCCACTTGAAAAGAGATGATAGGAACTCGAAGGCCTGTGCCTGTTAAACCATGGTACGGGTGGAGTTAAAACTCATGGCAAGTGAGTCATAACACTCAAGCCACTGGACCAGCTGGCTAAAATAAGATTCATCCAACTAGGTATACTTATACACCATAGTGAGGTTAGCATGAACCTCCACAGTGGGGCTCATACTGATAGCCAGCATGCACGAGCACACACACACACACACACACACAGGGGAGACATGATAACGACATACAAGATACTGCGGGGAATAGACAAGGTGGACAGAGATAGGATGTTCCAGAGAGGGGACACAGGGACAAGGGGTCACAACTGGAAGCTGAAGACTCAGACGAGTCACAGGGATGTTAGGAAGTATTTCTTCAGTCATAGAGTTGTCAGCAAGTGGAATAGCCTAGCAAGTGAAGTAGTGGAGGCAGGAACCATACATAGTTTTAAGAAGAGGTATGACAAAGCTCAGGAAGCAGAGAGAGAGGATCCAGTAGCGATCAGTGGAGAGGCGGGGCCAGGAGCTGAGTCTCGACACCTGCAACCACAATTAGGTGAGCACACACACACACACACACACACACACACACACACACACACACACACACACACACACACACACACAGGCTAAGGAAGGAAGGAGGAGAGACAACAGGAAATGACCGTGAAGTATGTGAAGAACTCAACAAGAGATTCAAAGAAGTGTTCACAGAGGAGACAGAAGGGACTCCAGAAAGACGGAGAGGTGGGGCACACCACCAAGTGCTGGACACAGTGCACACAACCGAGGAAGAAGTGAAGAGGCTTCTGAGTGAGCTAGATACCTCAAAGGCAATGGGGCCAGATAACATCTCCCCATGGGTATTGAGAGAGGGAGCAGAGGCGCTATGTGTACCCCTAACAACAATATTCAATACATCTATCGAAACAGGGAGATTGCCTGAGGCATGGAAGACAGCAAATGTAGTCCCAATCTTTAAAAAAGGAGACAGACATGAAGCACTAAACTACAGACCAGTGTCACTGACATGTATAGTATGCAAAATCATGGAGAAGATTATCAGGAGAAGAGTGGTGGAACACCTAGAAAGGAATGATCTCATCAACAGCAGCCAGCATGGTTTCAGGGACGGGAAATCCTGTGTCACAAACCTACTGGAGTTCTATGACATGGTGACAGCAGTAAGACAAGAGAGAGAGGGGAGGACGGGGAGAGAAGGGGACATGATAACGACAACAAAAATTGAGGGGTTGACAAGGTGGGACAAAAGACGGGATGTTCCAGAGATTGACACAGTAACAAGGAACAGTTGGAAGCAAAAGAAAACAGATGAATCGGGGGGGATGTTGGGGCATTTTTCAGCCACGGGAGTAGTGGGAAATGGAAATTTGGGGGAAGCGATGTAGGGGAGGCGGGGGATCCAAATTTTAGCTTTAAGCAGGGGGTTTTGATAAACCCTTTAGGGCCCTGGGGAGAGGCCCCAGTACTAGTGAAGAGGCGGGGCCAGGAGCCGGCCCGGGGGACCCCGAAACCCTCAACCCCAGGTGAGTAAAACCCAGGTGAGTACACACACGCACACACAGGGGGTTAAGTCCCAGGAGCGTGGGGATTTTCAAAGAGGTTGTGGCCGGGCAAGGACCCCCGAGACTCCACATTCCCTCCAACGCAAAATTTCCCCCATTTTTCTGACACATAATAAAACCCACAATAACTCCACAAAATTTACACACAAATTAACACACACACACACACACACACACACACACACACACACACACACACACACAAAAAAACTCACAAGAACTCAAAGGAAATGATCGGGAGGTATGGGGGAGGGGGGAAAGAGATTCAAGGAATTTTTTACAGTAGAGACAGGAAGGGCTGGGGAAGACAGAACAAAAGGGGAACATCAAGGGGAATATCCCAACAAGTTTTGGGATGACAAAAGAACAACTGAGGAGGAGGTGAAGAAGTTTATGCCCTTTTGACCCCTTTAAAAGGGATGGGGGACAACATCTCCCATGGGTCCTTAGAGAAGGAGCAGGGGATGTTTGTGTGTCCCTTTAACCAAAACCTTCAACAATCCCTTAAAACTGGGCAACTACCTGAGAAAGGGAAGACAGCTAATGTAGTCCTATATTTAAGAAAGGAAACAGAAAGAGGGGCACTAAACTACAGACCTGTGTCTCTGACATGAAATGTGTGCAAGGTCATGGAGAAGATTATCGGGGAGGAGAGGGTCGAACACCGGGAAAGGAAAAAGATTAAAAAATGAAAACCAGCAGGGGTTCATGGAAGGAATTTTGTATCACAAACCCTCAGGGATTTTTTAAGGACAAGGTAACAGAAGTAAAGAACAGAGGGTTGGTAGATTTTTTTTTTTTCCCAGACTGCGGGGAAGGGCCCTTTTTGGGCACATTTCCCTCACAAGAGATTGGGTGCAGAAGCTGGAGGATCAGGAAACACGTAAAAGGAAGGGCCCCCAATGGGATAAGGGAAAAATTGACAGGGAGGCAGCAACGAGTCAGGGGTACGTGAAGAGGTATCACAGGGGCGCCTGTTACGAGGGGGCCCCACAGGGCTGCCCCAGGACCAGTGCATTTTTGATATATGTGAACGAAAATGATGGAAGGAATAGACCCCCGGGGTGTCCCTGTTCGCAGATGACGGGAAGCGATGAGAAGAATTAAATCGACAAAGGATGAGGCAGGATGCAAAGAGACCGGGAGAGGCTGGACATGGGGGTCCGAACCCTTTTCGAATTAATCCAGCCAAATGAAAAAGTCAGGGAAGATTGGGGGGGGCAAAGAAGACCCCAGACAGGGGAAAGGGTGGACAAAGAAAAGGGGCCCCCCATTTCGGGGAAAAAAGCCCTGGGTGCCCAAACCCCGAGCACATCCCCGGGGAGGCAAAATTCAACCAAAAAAACCGGCCCAGAAAGGGGCGCCTGGAAAACCTTTGAGAATACGCCCATACCTTAAAAAGGAATCGTTAAATTTTTGTACCCCGTTTTGGGTTGGGCCCATACTGAGGGCAGCACCAGGGGAAAAACCCAAACCTGGTCGGAAAGTCAAGAAGTTGGGAAAAAGGGGCAAAGGTTTGCAACAAGGCTAGCCCCCAGAGCTCGGGGAATGTCGAATTTAGAAAAAAAGGGTTGGGGAAATCGGACTGACACTTTTTGGAGGACAGAAGGGTCAGGGGAGACATGAAAACCTTTTAACAAGATACTGTGGGGGAATAGACAAGGGACAGAAAAGGGGTGTTCCAGAGGGGGGACACAGGGGGGGTCACAACGGGAAGCTGAAGCCCAGACGAGCCACGGGGACGGGGAATTTTCTTCAGTCGGGAGTTGCCAGCAAGGGGAATAGCCTAGCAAGTGAAGTAGTGGGGGAAACCATACAAAATTTTTAAGAAGAGGGTATGAAAAAACCCCGGGAAGCAGAGAGAGAGGGGATCCAGAGCGATCGGGTGAAGAGGGGGGCCAGGAGCGAGCCCGGGCCCCCTGAAAACCAAAAATTGGGTGAGTACAATTAGGGGGAACAGAGCAGCCCCATGAATACCCCTTCCTGCTCCTGGGAATATAAGTTTTTTTGAGGGCTCCCCAAGAGTTCTGAAAGGGGGTTTAAAGCGTGTCGGGGAGTGAACAATTGGAAGTTTTTTTTAATCTGCCGGGACCCACAGGGTTTTTGGTGGGGGGGCCAAAATTTTGTAAGTGATCTAGAAAAAAACGAGTGGGGCAGAGTGGGCGGGTTTTAGTGTGGGTGGTAAAAGACTTGGTCCAGTGTCACCCAAGAAAGATAATAAAGTAAAAAATCGTTGACCAGTGAGAGAAAATACAGGAATAGGGTGTTTTAAACAAAAAGAAATTGAGGTGGATCACCCCCAGACGTCACATCGAGCGGGTTTAACCCCACAGGGTTGGGCCACAGCTGCCCCGGGGAAATTGAATCCCCCCCAAGGGGTTGTTTGGGTGGGGTTCCGGGTTTCCCCAATTCGCCGTTGAATGTGAATGGTCTAATCATAGCAGATAAAGAATAGGAAATTCCAAGTATTCATTAAGGAATAGCAACGGGTAATCCATTGAAAAAAAGGCGAGTAACTTACTGTAACCCAGGTGGCAGGTAAAAGACAAACATTTGTAAGTAGGTGAGCATCAAGTCCCAGGAGGGTGGGGCCACACAAGAGGTTGGGGACACAACCCACCACGGTTACATTACCCCTCCCAACCCAAAACCACCACTTTTCAGACACATAAAACCCACAAAGACACATAATTACACACACACACACACACACACATGCACACACACACACACACACACACACACACACACACACACACACACACACCCCCCCAAAACCCTCCTAACCATCCTCCCCACACACACACACACGGGCGGGAACCTATAAAAGTTTTGCCCCTTAGTAGAATTTCCACTTTTTATTTTTTGGGAATTATTGGTATGTTTTAAAAGTATCTCCCTCCCCCATACCCGCAAAACCAATACACAAATACACACACAACACCTTTAGGACAAAGGTTAAATCAATCAAAAACACAACACACACACACAAACAAACAACCCCACATAAAAATATATAAACAAATACAAACACACACACAACAACAAAAATAACACACAAAACACAAAAAAGCAACAACACACACACAACACAACACACACAACACAAAAATAAAATACACACAACAAAACCACACACATATTACACACACGACACACGCACACACACACAAAACTCAACACACACACACACACACACACACACACACACACACACACACACACAAAAACACACTGTGGTAGGCCCGGCCCAAGTCCCAGGAGGTTGGGGGGGTCAGGTCACAAGACGGGGGAAAACCCGGGGACCACTGAGATTTCATTAAAACCACAAGCCACCTCCCTTCAGTACAACAAACCCCACAAACCCCAAAAAATTAAAAAATACACACACATACACACACACACACACACACACACACACACACACACACACACACACACACCCCAGGAGCTTTGACTGACCCCTGCAACCACAAATAGGTGAGTACACACAGCACACACACACAATCCGGGATTTCAAAATACACTCCCTCACCACCGAATCTCACTATTTCCCCCTGACCCCTCCCTGCCCCTTCACCCTCCCCCCCTGTTCACCCTTCCCCCCAAAACCCCCTCCCAATAGCCCCTCCCCCCCCCCCCCACACCGGGACATCCCAAACATACCTAAATAAGAACCCATAGTTTTCCCCCAATCTGAGGCAATCAGATAAAAAAAAATGGGTTCCAGGGGAGTAAAAAAAAAAACCGGGGAAGGAGGAAAGTTGAAAAGGGAAGTTTTCAGACCCTCAAAAAAAGGGGAATCATAAAGGGAAAAAAAATAGAAGAATTTTAGCTTGAGAAGGGAAAGAGGGATTGATATGGGAAAGCAGGAAGGGGAAAAAAGGCCCAACAAAGGAAGAGGATGGGAAAACAGAGTTTAGAAGGGGAACTAAAAAAACTGAAACAGCCAAAAAGAAATAAAGAAATTTTGGGATTGACAACAGAGACTCCCATTTCACCCACAAAAAAGGGGGCCCGGAAAAGAAGGAGACAACTGAGGGGAAAAGTTTCATCAGAGGAGACTGTAGTAAATGAAAGAGTTTAAGCTTTATGGAGGCCCTAAAAAGACAAAACAAAAGGAAGGAAACCCGGAAAAGGGGAAAATGAAGGCCACGGGAGCCTAAAACTTTAAAAGTAGTGAAACGGGAAGAAAAGGAAAGCTGCAGGGGGGAAAAACCAAAAAATGGGGGGTTTTAAGGGATATGCAGGAAAAATGAAAGGGGAGGTCCCGGGTGTAGGGGGCCCAAAAGGTTAAGGGGAAACATATGAAGCAAGAAAAAAAGGGGGAAAAAAAAGGAAGGGAAAGCATCAGAAAGAATAGGGAGAAAAAGACATGACCCAGCGGGGAAAATTTTTTTGGAGAATGGGGGTTTTAAAAAAGAACCGCCAGTGAAAGGCCCCAAGGCAGGCTTAAAAGGGGAACCCGCAGGAGAAAGCACGATTAAGGGGACATCCCGGAATAAGAAGGGGGCCCCCTACCACGAAAAGAACACAAAAAAAAGGCAGAAACTAAGAGATGGTCAAAGGGAAAAGGGGGAAAGAGGGGGGATGGAAAAGAAGACGGGAGACCCCAGACCTCACAGCTTCTTAAGAACCCCCCAACCCAGGGAAACCCCAAAAGTAACCAAAACTTAAATCAAAACACCCATCCCAAAATCCTCCCCCCACCCACTAATTCAAACCCAAATTCCCCCAGCAAAACCCCAAGTTCCCCCCAGGTTCCCATTTCCCCCAACCCCAAATATCCCCCCGGGACCACAGTCTTAGAAAAGAAGTTAAATGGGTATAAAAAATGCCGATGGAAAAAAAAATTTAATTTGAGGAGGGAAAGGAAAGAATCAAGGAGACACCCCCGTATTACAAAGCACCAAAAAAAAACCTCCACCAGAATAAAAGTTTCAATTTTCCCACCCCGATATCAAATCCTCAGGAAAAGCAGGGGGAGGAGGGGGGAAGGGAAACTGCTCATTAAAAACCAGGGGGGTTTTGAGAAAAGGGGAAGGAAGGGGATAGGGGAAAGGGATTCTTAGTGGGAACAACCAGTCTGGGGGGACATCAGGGGAAATTGCAGAATGACAACCCACCAAAGAACTGCAGGAGGCCAAGAGAAGAATGCGATGAGAGGGGAAATGACGACACATCACCCGGGGAGGTGGCCAGGAGAGAAACCCATGGGGAGCAGTTTTTGTTATGGGTGATTTCCCAAACAAAGGAGATTTTATGGGGAAAACCCGAGCCCCTTGGGGGGCCCAAACAGGAGAGGGCCCAAAATGATGGGGTTGGGACTGGAAAACCCCATCCTCAAAATTTTTAGAGAACCACCCCAGAGAGGGGGAGGAGAAGAAACAAGACCCGGGGCCTTTTTTATTTTACCTTTATGGGTTGGGCATCGAGGGATTCATGTGAAAGGCCCCCGGGGGCTAGTGATCATTTGGGTTTTGTGCTTACTCATAGTTGAGCCCAAGGGGGAGAGTAGCAGGGAAAGGTTTGGGGAAAACCAAAAAATACAAAAGGGGGAAAATTTCCCCAGGCATGAGGAACTTTCCCCTTTAAGACATTCAGTGGGGAGGGAACTGACAGGAAAAACCCGAAAGAAATGATGGACTATTTGGGAAAAAAAATGCAAGGAGGCAGAGGAGAGGTTTTTTCAAGGGGAAAAAGAAAAATGGGGAAAAACAGAACGAGTCCTTGGTTTTACCCAAAGGGGTAAGGAAGGGAAAACTAGGGTAATAGAGAATGGAAAAGGGGACAGAAGACAGAGAACCCAGGGAAAAAAGAAATTAGCTGAAAACCCGAAACGAATATGCACAGATGAAGGGGGGTTTTTAGACAATATGAAAAAGGAAAGCATAAAAGTAGACTGACCTGGTTTTTGGGACAGCCACCCAAAGGGGGAAAAAAAACAGTCAAGGGCCAGGAATCAGACTGAGGAAGGGGATGGGGAATTCACAAGAAAAAAACCGAGAGCTTTTTCAGGACTCAACACAAGATTTAAAGAGGTATTTACAGGGGAAAACCCGTAGGACTCCAGGAAAACAGGGAAAAGGGGGAACACCAGGAATGCTGGGTGAGGTACATATAACCAAGGGGGAGTGGGGGAAGAAGTTTCTTGGAACCTTTACACCTCGGGGGTTGGGACCAGACAACACTTCCCTGGGTCCTTAAAAAGGGAGGAGATATTGTGTGGGGCCTTCAAAGATCTTCAAAACATCATTTGGGAAAATGGGGAAACCCACTGAGGTATGGGAAAAAAAAAAGTCCCCCCTTGTAAAAGGGGGGACTGGGCATGAGGACCAAACCCTAGACCTTGGGGTACTAATTAAGGGCAAGGTTTATTTGGGGAAGACATCAGGAGGAGAGGGGAGCAACCCGGAAAGAAACAAGTGAAATTGACAAACCGAAGGTTTCAGGGAAGGAATCCCGGGGGGCAAAAAAATACTAGAGGAAGGGATAGACTCAGAAGTGTCCTTGTTTGCAGACGATGTGAAGTTAATGAGAAGAATCGAATCGGACGAGGATCAGGCAGGACTACAAAGAGATCTGGACAGGCTACAAGCCTGGTCCCGCAACTGGCTCCTTGAATTTAACCCTGCCAAATGCAAAGTCATGAAGATTGGGGAAGGGCAAAGAAGACCGCAGACACAATATAGTTTAGATGGCCAAAGACTGCAAACCTCACTAAAGGAAAAAGATCTAGGGGTGAGTATAACACCGAGCATATCTCCTGAGGCGCACATCAATCAGATAACTGCTGCAGCATACGGGCGCCTGGCAAACCTACGGATAGCGTTCCGATACCTCAGTAAGGATTCGTTTAAGACTCTGTACACCTTCTACGTCAGGCCCATACTGGAGTATGCAGCACCAGTTTGGAATCCACACCTAGTCAAGCACGTCAAGAAATTAGAGAAAGTGCAAAGGTTTGCAACAAGACTAGTCCCAGAGCTACGGGGATTGTCCTATGAAGAAAGGTTGAGGGAAATCGGCCTGACGACACTGGAGGCCAGGAGGGTCAGGGGAGACATGATAACGACATATAAAATACTGCGCGGAATAGACAAGGTGGACAAAGACGGGATGTTCTAGAGATGGGACACAGACACAAGAGGTCACAATTGGAAGTTGAAGACTCAGATTAATCAAAGGGATGTTAGGAAGTATTTCTTCAGTCATAGAGTAGTCAGGCCATGGAATAGCCTAGAAAGTGATGTGGTGGAGGCAGGAACCATACATAGTTTTAAGGCGAGGTATGATAGAGCTCATGGGGCAGGGAGAGAGAGGACCTAGTAGCAATCAGCGAAGAGGCAGGGCCAGGAGCTGTGAATCGACCCCTTCAACCACAAATAGGTGAGTACACACACACACACACATACAGACTCACACATACACTCCTCCCCTCCCCCACCAACCTCTCACTCCTTCCCCTGATCTCACCCCTCCCTCTTTCACCCTCCCCCTCCCCACCTCTCCCTTCTCCCCCTCACCCTCTCCCATTCACCCACTTGCTTCTTCCTCCTTCCCACTCCCCATATTTCCCCCTAAATCCCCCTCCTCACCCCTCTCCCACATAACCACAGTTCCTCCTCTTCCTTCCCTCCCTCCCCCCCCACTCTGACAAACACACTAACCTAACACACAGAATTACATAGGTTTCCCACTCTGAGGCAATCAAAATAAAACAAAAATGGGTTGCCAGAGAGCAGGAAAGAAAACCAAGAGACAGGAGGAGGAATCTGAAAAGGAAGATTGGGCAGAAGAGCTCATAAAAAGGGAACATGAATGAGAAAAGAAACTAGAACTTAGCATGAGAATGGAAGAGAGGATAGATATGGAAAGCAGGAAGTGGGAGGTGCAAGTCAAAGCAGCAGAGGCTAGGATACAGAGTCTAGAAGAGGAACTGAAAAATCTGAAACAGCCTAAAGAACTAAAGAACATTTTGGGATTGTTATCAGAGAACTGCTAACTCAGTCACAAATAAGGGGACTGTAGGGAAAGAAGGAGCAAAACTGTATGTAGAAGCTCTATCAGAGGAGACTGTAGTAAATGCAAGAGCTAAGCTGTATGTGGAGGCCCTAACAGACCACATAAGAGCCCAGGGAAAGCCGAGAAGGGAAAATGACAGGCCACAGAGCCCAAGTACATTAGCTAGTGAAACTGAAGAAAGGAAAGCTGCAATGGAGGAAATTAAATTGAATGAGTGGATACACAAGGATATGCAGTGGGAGAATGAAAGGGAGAGGTCAGTCTTTGTGCATGGACTCCAGGAAGCTGAAGGGAAAACATATGAAGCAAGAAAACAAGGGGAAAAAGAAGCAATTGAAAGCATCATAAAAGCAATAGGAGAAGACGACATGACCCAGCTGGAAAATTTTCGGAGAATACGGGGGTTTGCAAAAACAAGAACCCAGCCAGTGAAAGTGACCTTCAAGGCAGAATAGACTCGGAACAGGATCCTGCAGGAGAAAGCATGATTAAGGGACATGCCGGCATACAGGAAGGTGTATCTTGACCGAGACAGAACACAAGAAGAAAGGCAGAAACAGAGAGATGGTACAGAGGCGAAAGGAGGAAAAAGAGGGATGGAGGAGACAGACAGGAGATCCCAGACCCAGGAAGATCAAATACAGCCTCCCTCACAACTTCCTATAGAAGCCCCCAACCAGGTCAACCCCAATGCAACCAAACACTCAAACTCCACCCCCACAGCAACCACCCATAGTTCCTTATCAGGTCTCCCACTTCCCCAACCCCAATATACCTCCCAGACCACAGTCTTAGAAAAGAAGGTGTGGTATACAAATGCAGATGGAATAACAAATAAGTATGAGGAGTGGCATGAAAGAATCAAGGAGACATCCCCAGACATAATAGCACATCCCCAGACATAATAGCACTCACAGAAACAAAACTCACCAGAATAATAACAGATTCAATCTTTCCATCCGAATATCAAATCGTCAGGAAAGACAGGGGGAGGAGAGGGGGAGGAGGAGTTGCACTGCTCATTAAAAAACCAGTGGGGTTTTGAGAAAATGGAAGGAATGGATGGCACGGGCTAAAGGGACTACTTAGTAGGAACAATCCAGTCTGAGGTACATCAGGTGATAAATGCAGTAGTGTACAACCCACCACAGAACTGCAGGAGGCCAAGAGAATTTGATGAGAGCAACAGAGCAATGGTCGACACACTAGCCGAGGTGGCCAGGAGAGCACACATGGCGGGAGCAAAGTTACTAGTTATGGGTGATTTCAATCACAAGAAGATTGACTGGGAAAACCTGGAGCCCCATGGGGGTCCCAAAACGTGGAGAGCCAAGATGATGGATGTGGTACTGGAAAACCTCATGCATCAACATGTTAGAGACACTACCGGAGACAGAGAGGAGAGGATGAACCAGCAAGACTGGACCTTATATTCACCTTGAGTAGTTCGGACATCGAGGGTATCATGTATGAAAGGCCCCTGGGAGCTAGTGATCATGTGGTTCTGTGCTTCGACTACATAGTTGAGCTTCAAGTGGAGAGAGTAGCAGGAATAGGTGGGGAAAAACCAAACTATAAAAGGGGGAACTACTCAGGCATGAGGAACTTCCTTCAAGACATTCAGTGGGAGAGGGAACTGACAGGAAAACCAGTACAAGAAATGATGGACTATGTGGCAACAAAATGCAAGGAGGCAGAGGAGAGGTTTGTTCCCAAGGGAAACAGGAATAAGGGGAAGAACAGAACGAGTCCTTGGTTCACCCAAAGGTGTAGGGAGGCAAAGACTAGGTGCACTAGAGAATGGTAAAGGTACAGAAGACAGAGAACTCAGGAAAATAAAGAGATTGGCCGAAGAGCTAGAAACGAATATGCACAGATAAGAAGGGAGGCTTAGCGACAATATGAAAATGACCTAGCATCGAAAGTCAAGTCTGACCCGAAGCTGTTGTATAGCCACATCAGGAGGAAAACAACAGTCAAGGACCAGGTAATCAGACTGAGGAAGGGTGATGGGGAGTTCACAAGAAACGACCGAGAGGTATGTCAGGAGCTCAACGCGAGATTTAAAGAAGTATTTACAGTGGAAACCAGTAGGACTCCAGGAAATCAGAACATGAGGGGTACACCAGCAAGTGCTGGATGAGGTACATATAACCAAGGAGGAGGTGAAGAAGCTGCTATGCGAACTTGACACCTCAAAGGCGGTGGGACCAGACAACATCTCTCCATCGGTCCTTAAAGAGGGAGCAGAGATGCTGTGTGTGCCATTAACAAAGATCTTCAACACATCAGTTGAAACTGGGCAACTCCCTGAGGTATGGAAGATGGCAAATGTAGTCCCAATTTTTAAAAAGGTAAACTGACATGAGGCACTAAACTACAGACCTGTATCACTAACGTGTATAGTATGCAAAGTCATGGAGAAGATCATCAGGAGGAGAGTGGTGGAGCACCTGGAAAGAAACAAGTGTATAATTGACAACCAGCACGGTTTCAGAGAAGGAAAATCCTGTGTCACAAACCTACTGGAGTTTTATGACAGGGTGACAGAAGTAAGACAAGAGAGAGGGGTGGATCGACTGCATTTTTTGGACTGCAAGAAGGCCTTCGACACAGTTCCTCACAAGAGGTTACTGCAAAAGCTAGAGGATCAGGCACACATAACAGGAAAGGCACTGCAATGGATCAGAGAATACCTGACAGGGAGGCAACAGCGAGTCATGGTACGTGACGAGGTGTCACGTACTGTTACAAGCGGGGTTCCACAGGGGTCAGTCCTAGGACCTGTGCTGTTCTTGGTATATGTGAATGACATAACGGAAGGGATAGACTCAGAAGTGTCCTTGTTTGCAGATGATGTGAAGTTAATGAGAAGAATCAAATCGGATGAGCAAAAGCTAGAGGATCAGGCACACATAACAGGAAAGGCACTGCAATGGATCAGAGAATACCTGACAGGGAGGCAACAGCGAGTCATGGTACGTGACGAGGTGTCACGTACTGTGACAAGCGGGGTTCCACAGGGGTCAGTCCTAGGACCTGTGCTGTTCTTGGTATATGTGAATGACATAACGGAAGGGATAGACTCAGAAGTGTCCTTGTTTGCAGATGATGTGAAGTTAATGAGAAGAATCAAATCGGATGAGGATCAGGCAGGACTACAAAGAGACCTGGACAGGCTACAAGCCTGGTCCAGCAACTGGCTCCTTGAGTTTAACCCTGCCAAATGCAAAGTCATGAAGATTGGGGAAGAGCAAAGAAGACCACAGACACAATATAGTTTAGATGGCCAAAGACTGCAAACCTCATTCAAGGAAAAAGATCTGGGGGTGAGTATAACACCGAGCATATCTCCTGAGGCGCACATCAATCAGATAACTGCTGCAGCATACGGGCGCCTGGCAAACCTACGGATAGCGTTCCGATACCTCAGTAAGGATTCCTTCAAGACTCCTATACCATTTACGTCTGGCCCATACTGGAGAATGCAGCACCAGTTTGGAATCCACACCTAGTCAAGCACGTCAAGAAATTAGAGAAAGTGCAAAGGTTTGCAACAAGACTAGTCCCAGAGCTACGGGGATTGTCCTACGAAGAAAGGTTGAGGGAAATCGGCCTGACGACACTGGAGGACAGGAGGGTCAGGGGAGACATGATAACGACATATAAAATACTGCGCGGAAAGACAAGGTGGACAAAGACGGGATGTTCCAGAGAACGGACACAGACACAAGAGGTCACAATTGGAAGCTGGAGACTCAGATGAATGAAAGGGATGTTAGGAAGTATTTCTTCAGTATTTCTCTCTCCCTGCTCATGGGGCAGGGAGAGAGAGGACCTAGTAGCAGTCAGCGAAGAGGCGGGGCCAGGAGCTATGAATCGACCCCTGCAACCACAAATAGGTGAGTACACACACACACACACACACACACACACGCACACACAAACACAAACACAAACACAAACACAAACAAACACAAACACACACACACACACACACACACACACACACACAGGCCAGGAGCTCGGACTCGAGCCCTGCAACCTCAACTAGGTGAGTACACACACATACATACACACACACACACACACACACACATTTTAAGACGAGGTTTGATAAAGCTCATGGAGCGGGGAGAGAGAGGGCTCAGTAGCAACCGGTGAAGAGGCGGGGCCAGGAGCTAAGAATCGACCCCTGCAACCACAAATAGGTGAGTACACACACACACACACACCTCAGGAAGCAGAGAGAGAGAGAGAGGACCTAGTAGTGATCAGTGAAGAGGCTGGGCCAGGAGCTGAGCCTCGACCCCTGCAACCACAATTTGGTGAGTACACACACACACACACACAGCGACCAGGGAAGAGGCGGGACCAGGAGCTTGGACTCGACCCCGGCAACCTCAACTAGGTGAGTAACTAGGTGAGTATACACACCTACACATGGGCGCCTAACAGACCTCAGAACAGCATTCCGACATCTTAATAAGGAATCGTTCATGACCCTGTACACCGTGTACGTTAGGCCCATATTGGAGTATGCGGCACCAGTTTGGAACCAACACCTAGCCAAGCACGTAAAGAAACTAGAGAAAGTGCAAAGGTTTGCAACAAGACTAGTTCCAGAGCTAAGAGGTATGTCCTACGAGGAGAGGTTAAGGGAAATCAACCTGACGACACTGGAGGACAGGAGAGATAGGGGGGACATGATAACGACATACAAAATACTGAGAGGAATTGACAAGGTGGACAAAGACAGGATGTTCCGGAGATGGGACACAGCAACAAGGGGACACAGTTGGAAGTTAAAGACACAGATGAATCACAGGGATGTTAGGAAGTATTTCTTCAGCCACAGAGTAGTCAGGAAGTGGAATAGTTTGGGAAGCGATATAGTGGAGTCAGGATCCATACGTAGCTTTAAGCAGAGGTATGATAAACCTCATGGTTCAGGGAGAGTGACCTAGTAGCGACCAGTGAAGAGGTGGGGCCAGGAGCTTGGACTCGACCCCTGCAGCCTCAACTAGGTGAGTACATACACACACAAATTCACACTTAGACACACTGCCAGTGCAAGTACTTCTCACCTATTGTGGTTGCACGTTGTCAGATTCTGGTCTCTGCATCACTGTTAGATACTGGCCACTCCTGTAAGCTATTACCAGAATTAGAGTAGAAATAGCATAGATAAGGTGGAGACAGGGTGGATGAGAGTGTGAGGAGAGTGAAGCGGCCTAGCGAGGGGTAACGTTAGACACGCACACACACACACAAGGGTAGATAGATACTTGTAGAAGTTGAGAGAGGCTAAGTTTTAGAACCTAGTATTACTTTCCATATTTTATAAGTAGAATTGATAAGTGTTAGAATTACTATTGGTAAGTTTTAGAATTACTGGCATTACTACTGGTATTTATTAGCAGTATGAATATTACTACTGGTATTACCAACTATACCCACCACTAGCAGTATGAATACTTAGAAGTGGGGGCACACACACACATATACACAAGAGTGGAGTAACAGTTACCCCTCAACCACATACCAACTACCTCCCCTACCCACCACTGGACATCCGGTCCCAAGCCATCTCTCCCCCCCTCTCTCTCTCTCTACTTTTCTCTCTCCACCTCTCATTGTCTCTCTCCCCTCCTCACACACACCTTCCATTCATCTTCCCTTCCCTCCCTTGGCCTCCCCTTACTCCCCTCCCTCCCCACTCATTATCCCTAGCCTTCTTCCCAGCATTCTCTCTCCCTCTCTATCCCTCTCTCTCTCCCCCTCCCTCTCTCTCACACACAAGCTCCTTTCCGTGGTTAAAAAAAAAAGGGTAACCCAAGAGGGCGGAGACCCAGGGGTCTGGAGGTCGAACCCAGGAGGGAGGAACCTGGGAGGGAAGATTGGGAGGTAGAGCTCACAAAAATGGAGGAAGAGTGGGGAAGGAAGCTAGCTGAACTCAGCAGGGTAATGTAGGAAAGGATAGCTGAAGAGAGCAGGAAGTGGGGACTACAAGTCTTAGCAGCAGAAGATAAGATAAAGTGCTTAGAAGAGGAGCTAAAAATCCTGAAACAGAATAGAGACAAATGACAGCACAGGAATGACATCAGGGACTCCTATACCAGTCACAGACGAGGTGGCTGTAGGGATTCAGGAAAAGATGAGTACAGGAAGACCGATCGTGAAGCCTGCAGTCAATGCAGGAGACAAGACTTATGCAGAGACTCTAACAGTCAACTACAGTGGCAAGGAACAGCTGAGCAGGGAAGACAGTCCACTGAGCATAGGGGCTGCAGCAAGGGCAGGGGTTGAAGGCAGGAACGTCTCGATGGAAGGAGAAAAAACACCTCAGAGGATGCAAAGAGAGACACAGTGGGAGGAGGAGAGGGAGAGGTCAGTGTTTGTCTATGGGCTCAAAGAAGTTGAAGGGGAAACCTATGATGAAAGAATCCAGGGGGAGAAGAAAGTGATCGAAGGTATCTTGAAAGCAATAGGAGAGGGAGACATGACCCAGGTGGCAAATTTTCGGAGAATTATGTGGTTTGCACGCAGAAGGAGACAGCCTGTCAAAGTAGTCTTCAAGGCAGAATCAGCTCAAACCAGGGTCCTGCAGGAGAAAGCACGACTGAGGGACAAGTCAGAGTACTGGAGCGTGTACCTCGATCGTGACAGAACACAGGAGGAAAGGACGAGACTGAGAGAGAGGGTACAAAAACGAAAGGAGGAACTGGAGGCATCGATGACTACGAGCAGAACCCAGACTCAGGTGGAAGGACAAATACACCCTACAGAGACACACACAGAAGGACTCCAACCACAACAACCCTAAAGCAACTGAGCAACCTCAACCAAAACCCACACACTGTTCCCTCTGCCCCCACTGCCACAGCAGCTCCCTACGGCACTCTGCCCTCACCCCCCCCCCCACCACAAATCCCACCCACACCACAAACCCCCATAACCCCCCCAAGGGCTCCCACCCATCCAACCCCAATATTCTCCCAGGTCCACCATGATAGATAAGAAGCTGGTGTGGCACACGAACGCAGATGGAGTAGCAAATAAATACGAGGAATGGCACGAAAGAATCAACGAGAAGTCCCCAGACATAATAGCAGTCACAGAAACGAAACGCACTGAGACAATAACAGACGCAGTCTTCCCACCAGGCTATCAGATCCTAAGGAAAGATAGGAGCAGAGGGGGAGGAGGGGTTGCACTGCTCATAAAAAGCCGATGGAGTTTGGAGGGCATGGACGAGACTGGAGAAAGGGACTACATAGCAGGCACAATTCAATCTGGGGAACATAAGGTAGTCATTGCTGTTATGTATAACCCACCACAGAACTGCAGGAGGCCAAGAGAGGAATATGATGAGAACAACAGAGCGATGGTGGACACACTGGATGAGGTGGCACAAACAGCTCAAACGTGCAGAGCAAAGTTACTGGTTATGGGTGATTTCAACCCAGGGAGATTGATTGGGAAAACCTGGAGCCTCATGGGGGCCCCGAAACATGGAAAGCCAAGATATTGGATGTGGTACTGGAAAACCTCATGCATCAACACATCAGGGACACTACCAGAGAGCGAGGGGAGGATGAACCAGCAAGACTGGACCTTGTGTTCACCCTGAGTAGTTCTGACACTGATGACATCACATATGAGAGGCCCCTCGGAGCTAGTGACCACGTAGTCATGAGTTTTGATTACATAGTAGAGTTACAGGTGGAGAGGGTAACAGGAGTCGAATGGGAAAAGCCAAACTAAAAAAGGGGGGACTACACAGGTATGAGGATCTTCCTGCGGGAGGTGCAGTGAGACAGAGAAATGGTAGGAAAGACAGTAAATGAAATGGAGTATGTAACAACAAAATGCAAGGAGGCAGAGGAAAGGTTTGTTCCCAAGGGCAACAGAAACAATGGGAAGACCAAAGCGAGTCCTCGGTTTACCCAAAGGTGCAGGGAGGCAAAAACTAAGTGCATTAGAGAATGGAAGAGGTATAGAAGGCAAAGGACCTAGAAAAACAAGGAGATCAGTAGAAGAGCCAGAAACGAATATGCACAGATAAGGAGGGAGGCCCAGCGACAGTACGAAAATGACATAGTATCGAAAGCCAAGTCTGACCCAAAACTGCTGTTTAGCCACATTAGGAGAAAGACAACAGTCAAAGACCATGTGATCAGGCTGAGGAAAGAAGGTGGGGAACTCGCAAGAAACGATCAAGAGTTATGCGAGGAGCTCAACAGGAGATTTAAAGAAATATTCACAGTGGAGACAGGAAGGACTCTGGGAAGACAGTACAGAGGTGGACACCAACAGGGAATAGACCAACAACTGCTAGACGATATGCACACAACTGAGGAGGAGGTGAAAAAGCTGCTAAGTGACCTTGATACCTCAAAGGCAATGGGACAGGACATCTCCCTGTGGGTCTTTAGGGAGGGAGCAGATATACTGTGTGTGCCATTAACCACAATCTTCCCTTGAAACTGGGCAACTACCTGAGGTATGGAAGACCGCAAATGTAGTTCCCATTTTTAAAAAAGGAGACAGAAAAGAGGCACTGAATTACAGACCAGTGTCACTGACCTATATAGTATGCAAAGTCATGGAGAAGATTATCAGGAGGAGAGTGGTGGAGCACCTGGAACGGAACAAGATTATAAACGATAACCAGCACTGATTCATGGTAGGCAAATCCTGTGTCACAAACCTTCTGGAGTTCTATGACAAAGTTACAGAAGTGCGACACGAGAGAGAGGGGTGGGTTGATTGCAATTTCTTAGACTGCAAGAAGGCCTTCGACACAGTTCCTCACAAGTGACTAGTGCAGAAACTAGAGGATCAGGCGCGTATAACAGGAAGGGCACTGCAATGGATCAGAGAATATCTGACCGGGAGGCAACAACAAGTCATGGTACGGGATGAGGTATCACAGTGGGCACCTGTGACGAGTGGGGTCCCACAGGGGTCGGTCCTAGGACCAGTGCTATATCTGGTATATATGAATGACATGATGGAAGGGATAGACTCAGAAGTGTCCCTGTTCGCAGATGATGTGAAGTTAATGAGGAGAATTAAATCAGATGAGGACCAGGCGGGACTTCAAAGAGACCTGGACAGGCTGGACACGTGATCCAGCAACTGGCTTCTTGAATTCAACCCTGCCAAATGCAAAGTCATGAAGACCGGAGAATGGCAAAGAAGACTGCAGACAGAGTATAGACTAGGTGGCCAAGGACTGCAAACCTCGCACAAGGAGAAAGATCTTGGGGTGATCATAACACCGAGCATGTCTCCGGAGGCACACATCAATCAGATAACTGCTGCAGCATATGGGCACCTGGCAAACCTGAGAATAGCGTTCAGATACCTTAGTAAGGAATCGTTCAAGACACTGTACACCGTGTACATCAGGGCCATACTGGAGTATGCAGCACCAGTTTGGAACCCACACCTGGTCAAACACATCAAGAAATTAGAGAAAGTGCAAAGGCTTGCAACAAGGCTAGTTCCAGAGCTCAGGGGTATGTCGTACGAAGAAAGGTTGAGGGAAATCGGACTGGCGACATTTGAGGACAGGCGGGTCAGGGGAGACATGATAACGACATAGAAAATACTGCGTGGAATAGATAAGGTAGACAGAGACAGGTTGTTCCAGAGAGGGGACACAGAAAGAAGGGGTCATAATTGGAAGCTGAAGACTCAGACGAGTCAGAGGGATGTTAGGAAGTATTTCTTCAGTCATAGAGTCAACAGGAAGTGGAATAGCTTAACAAGTGATGTAGTGGAGGCAGGAACCATACATAGCTTTAAGTCGAGGTATGACAAAGCTCTGGAAGCAGAGAGAGAGAGGACCTAGTAGCGATCAGTGAAGAGGCGGGGCCAGGAGCTGAGTCTTGACCCCTGCAACCACAATTAGGTGAGTACACACACACACACAACTAGACACACATACACTTAAAGGTTATCACACACGAAAGGTCGTAGGTGCTAGTGATAACAATAGAGAGTGAAGCAGTACGAGAAGGACTAGAAAAGCCAGTCTTCCAAAAAGGGGACTACACAAGTATGAGGCAATTCCTACATGAGATGCAGTGGGTAAGCGAACTAGAGGAAAAGACAGTAAATGTAATGATGGAACACGTGACCACAAAGTGCAGGGAGGCAGTGAAGTTCGTACCAAGAGGCCCCAAAAAACAACGGGAAGACTAGAGTGAGCCCATAGTTTATCCGGAGGTGTGGAAAAGCCAAAACTAAGTGTGCTAGAGTATGGGAACAGTATAGAAGGTAAAGGACCCAGGAAAATAGAGGAAGTGAACCGAAGACTCAGAAATGAATGTGCATGGATAAAGAGAGAAACCCAGGGTCAATACGAAAATGACAGCATCAAAAGCAAAATTTGACCCAATGCTGTTAAACAGCTATATCAGGAGGAAAACAACAGTCATGGACTGGGTAATCAGGCTGAGGTAGGAAGGAGGGGAGCTCACAGAGAACGACCAGAAAGTTTGTGAAGAGCTCAGCTCGCGATTCAGGGAGATATTCACAGTGGAGACAGAGAGGCTTCCAGCAAATCAAGGTCTTAGGGTGCACCAGCAAGTGCACACAACTGAGAAGGTGAAGAAACTGCTAAGGGAGCTAGATACTTCGAAGGCTGTGGGCCCAGGTAATATCTCTTCTTGGGTCCTGAGAGAGGAAGCAGATGCATTGTGTGTCCCACTAACAACAATCTTCAATAAATATATCGAAACAGAGCAACTGCCTGAGGTGCGGACGACAGCAAATGTAATCCCGATTTTTAAGAAAGGAGACAGACAGGCTACACTAAATTACAGACCAGTGTCGCTGGCATGTATAATATGTTGAGCTGTGGAGCAGATGATCAGAAGAGTGGTGCAACACCTACAAAAGGACGGGTTCATACATGACAACCAGCACGGCTTCGGGGAAGGAAAATCCTGCGTCACAAACCTGTTGGAGTTCTACGACAAAGGAACAGAAGTAAAACAGTAGAAGGATGGGTAGACTGCATCTTCTTGGACAGCAAGAAGGCTTTCGACACAGTACCGCACAAGAGACAGGTTGAAAAGCTAGAGAAGCAGGCAAAAATAGCAGGGAAAGTACTGCAACGGATCAGGGAATACCTGACAGGAAGGAAACAGCTTGTCAGTTCTAGACAAGGTGACAGAGTGGGTGCATGTGTCGAGTGGGATTCCACAAGGGTCAGTCTTAGGTCCGGTGCTGTTTCTTGCATATTTGAATGACGTGACGGAAGGGATAGATTCAGAGGTGTCGCTATTTGCAGACGATGTGAAGCTAATGAGAAGAATACAATCTGACGAGGATCGGGTAAGCCTACAAGGTGATCTGGACAGGCTACAAGCCTGATCCGACAAATGGCTTCTGGAGTTTAACCCCACCAAGTGCAAAGTTGTGAAGCTCAGGGAATGAAAAAGAAGGCCGCAGACAAAGTACAGCCTAATAGGTCAAAGGCCGCAAAACTCGCAAGGAAAAGGATCTTGGGGTGAGCATCATACCGAGCACATCTCCTGAGGTGCACATCAAACAGATAACTGCTGCAGCATATGGGCGCCTGGCAAACCTGAAAATAGTGTTTCGACGTCATAGTTAGAAGTCACTCACGACACTGTACACCGTGTATGTGAGGCCCATAGTGGAGTATGCAGCACCAGTATGGAACCCGCACCTGGCGAAACACGTCATGAAATTAGAGAAAGTTCAAAAGTTTGCAACAAGATTTGTCCCGGAGCTGAGGGGTATGTCCTACGAGAAGAGGTTAAGGGAAATCAACCTGACAACACTGGAGGACAGGAGAGATAGGTAAGACATGATAACGGCATATAAGATACTTAGAGGAATTGATAAGGTGGATCGGGGCAAAATGTTTCAGAGATGGGACAAAGGAACAAGGGGTTAAAACTGGAAGTTGAAAACTTCTTCAGTCATAGAGTTGTCAGGAAGTGGAACAGTCTGGGGAGTGATGTAATGAAGGCAGGATCCATACATAGCTTTAAGAAGAGGTACGATAAAGCTGATGGAGCAGGGAGAGAGTGGACCTAGTAGCGATCAGCGAAGAAGCTGGGCCAGGAGCTATGACTCGACCCCTGCAACCACAAATAGATAAGAACTCACGCACACACACACACACACACACACATAATTGTTTTTTTTTAAATCAGTAATGATCTAGTTTATTTTGCTGTCTTTTATAATGCTTTCATCATATTATTTTCCGTACCAACTTGCACTCACGCCATCACTTCTGTGTGCTTCACTTTCCCCTGGCTATTATATTCAATTGCATTCCCACTTGTACACTTCACGTGCTCCTCTCAGAGTATAGTACTGTTGAACTTTATCTTGGAATTAGGTATTTCACACTCGTCAACAAATATTCTCCACATTTGATCATCATACATAAAAGAAAATAGTGTTGGTATTTTATCCAGAACTTTGCAAATAATAATTTTGAACTTATGTGATCGTTTATGTCTTTCATCCTGTTCAAAAATTAGGATTATTGATATTATTCATTTATTTCATTATGAATAGACTTTCGTATATCTTTTTGTTCATTTTATGTTTTTACGTTCAATCTCTTTTAATGCATACCGTTGTTATAAATGTCTGTATTTCTTACGTTACAGAATATGTTCATGGGGGTAATGGCAGTAATTTTATTTCTTTAATATAAATGAATTTCAAATTAATTTTTTAATCATATCCATCAGAAATATTTTTACCATCTCACAGTGTAAATATTCACAGTTAGGGTAACATTTTCACCTAAATATATTTTGAAATAGCCAATAAATTTAGAGTACGTGTTAAATTAACCTTGTGGAATAAGTGTGCAATATGCATGGCAAAATATTGCTTGTTTTACAGCACACAGTCCTGGAGCGAGGTGGTGTTGGCTCCTCGCACACCACCTCCACCCTAGGATCCTCCAGTGATGATGTTTTTAAGGAAGAAGATGAAGATGCAGAGGAGGAGGAGGAGGAGGAGGAGGAAGAAGATGCAGAGCAGCAGCAACAGCAAGAGGAGGCCAAGGCCAGGCTCATTGTATAGAATGATAGAAGAGGATCACAAACTGGAACAATCATTGAATAGAGGCAAGAGGGTTGATGCAGTGATATCAAAAATACTGTCCTAAAGTGAAAAGGAAAACTAGGCATGTAAAAGATAAACTACTGTTACATGCATGTAGTATGGGACAGTTACTATTATGTACAAATTTCTTCAAAATTGTTCTTACCACACAGAAACATGTGAATTTGATTATTTGTTGAAGTAAAAAAATTGAATACAAATATGTGAATTTGATTAATTGTTCAAGTAAAAAAAAAATTTAATTAAACTGCATTCAGAATTATCATGCTACATCTTTTAGTAATTACAATATATAAATTATATCACAAAAACTATGTCAATCAAAATCAATTATGAAATGTTTGTACTACAATCCTGGACATTTTTTCTATAAAATGTGCAGCAATAAAAGTTACGAAACTATCTGAAAATTGTTAAATACTGTATATTTATATTCTATTTTTATTTTTATGAATAGAGACAATTTATTTAAAAGCATTTTACTTAAAACTATATAGATATGAAAATGTTAAAAAAAGATATCTATTACCAAAGAATATGGTAAGAAAAACCTTAGCATTTCTCACGATGGCATTTAAATGTATAACTTATTCATTTTATTGAAATGTTGGAATATTATGTTGAAGGTTTTTTTTATATAGCATGCAGAAACGTCTACAGTAAATTATGATAATTGTTAATGTAAGTGCCAGAGTTCAAGTATAAGCATCTTTGATCACGGATTAACACTGCAAATTCCCATCTTGCTTTCATTTGAAGTTGAAAGTAAATGTGTCTTTTCTGTAACGAAGTAGTTCTGTAACTTACTCATTCAGTAACCTTGCAAATAAAAGTTAAATTAAGACACTTTTCATTATAAATTTATCAACATTTTCTGGTATCAGGAGTTATAGCCTGAGCTTAGTGACAATAACTTTTTTGAGGAAAAGTTAAATTTTAATCCACCATTTGTCAGTTAATATAGATAATAGATAGTATAGATGTGCCAAATTTTTGTGATATTGTAGATCTTCCTAATTTCATCCAGGTACATGAAGAAAATAATTGCTCTTCCATTCTCAAAATTGTGAAGCCTTTTAGAAGAATAATAGAAATGCAACTTAGAAAATACTGTAAATTTTGTTGAAATAGTTTCATAAATAATAATATAGGCAAGTAAAAGATTTTAGAGCAAATAGTCATGTGAAAGGCACATACACAAGGCTTCAAATTTTTTTCAGGCTATATAGAATGCAAGACATTAACAAAGATCAAAACTGACAAAATTCATTACTAAAACTTGTGCGTAATGCAGTGATTTAAAGACGAACTGTACGTACCTGCAAAATATTATTATTGTTAAAGAAAGTGTACAGGCAAGATAGTTAAAATTTCCAACCTCTTTAAGAAATCACGTTTCTTCTATTTAAACATAAAATATATTTAATACAAGTATTTTAACTTCTGATGTAAACTATCTTGTCAGAACAGCTTTCAGAATATCATTCATTGAAATTTTTGTTTTAATTTTTAAATAAAACCTAGTGACTACAATCCAGAGGTTTTTACTGAGGTATAAGATTCTCGGAGGTACGAAAGGTCAGTACATATCGAGATTACATAATGCTTTTTTCAGCATTTTAAATAAAAGCAATATAATTTTGCAGTTATATGCTCTAGAAATGCAAAATGTTGTATCATTGAATTTGCATAGTAATTAATATAAATACGATATTTACATAGGAGTTTATTCCTATCATTAAATTGTTCTCCAAAATCTTCTTTGGAGACTGACCAAATATACAATTTTATAGTTTATATTGGATATTGTAAGGTTTACAACAGTTGAAGGCTCACAAAGCTCCAGATACCATCATGCTTGATGGTCTTTGAAGGAGGTGGGGCATGGAAGCATTAATCAGAAACTCTTATAGTAGAAGAGTCAAGGGTTGGCATACGTGCTGTTGATCCCTTAAAATTTAAATGAAAATGCCTATCGTACCCCAGTTCCTTCATCTAATAATTTTTATCATCTCGCGGGTGACCAACTAGATGTTCTCTACCATAAATCATGACACCTATGTGTGGGTCTCAAAGCTTTTGTCTTGGAATTATGAAGATTGTTGCCTGTGTTCTGAAGTCGAACTGGGGTCATATTGACATAACAAAAACAAGAACTGCATCAAATTATGACACTATTTGGTTACCCTGTAGGTAATCGAATACAGTATTATTTCTAACTTTCCAATTCCCTTTAGCAGCCAACCATAGTACCTGTAGACAATGTAGCAATCATATTACATAAATAGACTGCCTCAAATACATAATAACTTTTTTATTAATCTTTGTAGAACCTATGAATTGAATGTGTTAAGGATTTAGAGCACTCAAGCACCAACTTACCATCAAGGGCTATTTCAGAATTTGTGCTACAGTCTTCTATGAGTACGCTAACAAAAGGACTAGTCAGAAAGTTGCAATACAGACCATACAATACCAACAGAGACTAGCTTAAAGCTTTGACCAAAATCCAGAACCACACATTATAATATACTTAAGTTTTGCGTATGAATGGTTATTCTATATGTTGCTGGAATCTTGGTTATTTATAACAGTTTATTATGAATGGTGAGGAATGCAATTATGATCTTTATGTTGGAGGACACGAATGAAATCCTCTTTAATTAAGACCATGTTCTTCCTTGAGTAACAAAAGGATAAACATTGGTTGAGATTAAATAGACTTCATCAATGCCTGAGCAAGTCACCACAAGTCAATACCTTTTTGACAACGGGGAGGTTCACCTTATACCCAATTCATTTTCATGTATGAGGGGACCCTTCAACTAGTCAATCTGAGGTTGTTTTGCATACAAATAATCTTGCTATTTGAGAACATCATATATTTAGTAAATGAATAATTTTTCTGAAAGCTTGCTCTCCTACTCTTATCATCTAGGAGAATAGCCTTTTTGAAAAGCTTTAGTTTAGTTAAATATAAAGATTTCCTCATATACCAAAGATTGCAGTACTCTACATGAAATCCTCCAGTATATGATTCATCTACTTATTTCATACGAAACCTTGAGTGGCCTCGGTACCATGGGCTCAGCCGGTGCCAGGAATGGGTTTGGTGCTTATGATAAGTTACATTATAGGCATTTTGTTGTTGGTCATCCGTGCCATCAATATTTTACCCAATGGCAACCTGCCTTTCACTGGTATAAATGTTTCACGTCATTCAAAAATGGGTCTTATGACAAATTTTTGTTTGGCCGTAAATTAGGTTTACATGCTGAGGTCTGGAAATAAAAAATATGTATTACAGTATGCATGCTAAATTTTGCAGTCCAGCTCATTGGATAAAATGGTGATGAAAGACCACATAACATTAGATGTTAAAGGGCAAATACATTCATGTGTAATATATTCCCTTATCTGTAGACAATCCTAATATAGATGTAAAAGCTATGTATTAAGTGTGCCAAAATGTTTAGTTGTCAGTTAATGATGTTATAATGTGCAGACTATCTTGTATACACCCTTGCTTTCTAGCCAGAGTTCATTGTACTTTATGTCACAAGTTCTCGGCGCCCAAGTGTATGTTCCATGTGGCAATATAATGACTATTTGTCTGTTTCATGTAGTATATGTTTTAGACTACAATAATGATTTTAATATTACTCCAATCGTTACCTCAAGATACTGGCAACAGGCTTGTGGTAGATCCATAACAGTAACCAAGTATGGTTGGCAGGATTTTTTCCGATTTTTGGGTATGTCCAAAGTGGTTTAAGGTTAGGAGATTTGTGAATATACAAGTTCACGGCCTTCTTCCCCATGCGCTTATAATACAAGTTCAAAGGCCTGAATTTTTAAATATCACTTAGTTAATAGATAAGACAATGGTACTGGCACTGTATTAACCCTTCAAACTGCACATTATTTGCACTATTTGCATGGGGCAGTTGCTCATGTACTGATTTTGACACAAGCATTTCAACTTTGTAATGTTTAAGAATTGTGGCCAAAGTCTTCAGCTCATTCCTGCTCATGGAGACTCATCTGCTTCCTGAGAGTTGAATTTGGGTTGGTTACTGAGCGAAGACATGTGAACTATTCTAGTTTTCTTCAGGATTTTATGAAAGTTAACAGGGTTGACGCTTGACAGGTTGAACAGTGGCACTCTGTACATATTGGATGAACATTCAGCTGTGTTGTCATGTCTTGTATGGCATAGTGACTATGATGTTTGTTGTACTGAGAAGGTTATGCAAGATCATAATATATAATATATAATGCAAGGACCATCATAAAAAATACCACTGGAAATAAATAGACTCCCAATATTGTCTTGAATGCAGTTGATCATGGAAGAGTTACTCTCCGATCCTGCATTCTCTCAGGCTCTACCAGTGCCACACGATAAGCATTGACTGTCCTCCATGTGTTTGGCAGCCGATGTAACCTCCTGGTAACACTATAACCAGCTGAATCATAGGACATTGGACAGTGATGCTTTACAGACTTAACCGTGATGTGGGACACCTAGCAGCACAAAAGGATGCGAACAATGGTTGGCAGTCCAAATAACAAGTGCCCTACATGTGGGTTATCAAACTCAGTGGATGCATGGGTAAAAAGGATTGCCTGTTTATAAAGAGTGAGTTAGAATAAGACATCATAGTGGGTGAATGGCAAAATCTTTGCGTAAAGATAATAAGAAAGGTTGAGCTAGACTCCGTTGTACATCAGTGTTGTCGAGTCATGTTGTCCCCCGTACATACAAGTACAATATTCAACCATTTCGTGCTATGTCCTGTTTTATTATCCTTTATGAAACTGATTTCATTATACCATGGTCTAACATCTAAAATTATGAAATGCCATCACTATCAATAATTCTTAGAATTATCTAAATATTTAAAAGTTTCTTGCTATATATAGATGACCTATGCAAAATATTCTCTGAACACCATTGTCACATCTCCCAAAATTAAATTTGTTTGATTCTTTTTATCAAAATTAGATAAACCACGACGTGTGGCTGCCCACTCCTGCTTTCTGAGGATATAACGCATGGGAAAATATATCCAAAAGTTTCTTTGGTAAGGGAAAGGTGGCAAGGCAGGTAATGTGTAAAGCAGTGCAAGTGTTATCAACATGCAATACCAGTCTAGTGTGTAAGTTTACAAAAACTTATGAAGAGTGCTTCTCACTTTGACACTTTAATGGCGCCTTGATGCTGGCGAAAGACTTACAGAATTGGAGTTATCCTTCCCTACCTTGGATCGAACTTGATTACCTCCCATTCCCTAGGTACTGTAAGACTTCTGCTGGTTTAGCACTTCTCCATGAATACAGTACAATAAATAATGATAACTTTTACACTAGCTTGAGCTGCCATGCTGTGTGAACGAGAGTTCTGCTACAAAAATTAATTTCGATGGCAAATATTTTACCATCATTACTTCAAAAAATAAGTAACATTTGATGTCATCTGCTGTTAAATTACATATTATGTGATTTTTGTTTGGTATTTCACATTACACAGTAATTGAATTACTTATTTTCCAATATGACTGTAAAGAATACTGACCCTTCAAGGAGGAAGGATGGGAGTTGTTTGATGTTGATGAAGGGCTTTTGGAGCTATCCTCCCATCCTTTGATCAAACGATTAGTTCCCATTCCCTAGGTGCTGTATAACTCCTTTGGGTTTAAAGCTCCTATACGATTATATTAATAGCAAGATAATTTATGGTAGGACAACCATGATCAGTGACCTCTTTTATTGTAAATAATCCTTCATCCGTTTTTCGGTGTAGAATACAATAAAGTTTGATCATGTACACAAAGCAAAATTTTTGTTGATAGCAAACAGTTTGCAGGAACGTCAGCTTAACTAGCAATTTCATAGCTCCTACTTTCTGCCAAGTCATCTTGCTCATGGATCACCTTTACTCTGGCAAATATAAAGTGATGTGGTCTATCAGTGATTATCATATTCCTGTGAACTAATTATGGAGTTTTAGAATTTTGTGAAGCCCTTTCGGATGTCAGTCAGCCTCACCAAGATGATCATGGTGGACTTGAACTTGCTAAAGCCCAACTACACTTAGGATATATGATCATTCAGCTCCAGTTGCTAAACTAAGTGAACATTCATCATTCTTTTAAGCAGATTGCAGAGAAAAGTCTTGGGTGAAGAACCCAAACATTTGGAGCAGTGAAGAAGTAGCCAGGCTTCAGAATGATTAGAACAAAAGACTGCCATCAACTTCTAAGGAGCACATCATATTCCCAAGTGGAATTAAATAACTAGTAAAAATTAATTCAAAACTGGAGGAAGATGCAACATTTTGTAATGCATTCCCTCCCTTCTGCCATCCAATACCCTCGCTTCCTTCCCTACCCTGCAGCGCTGTATAGCCCTTGTGGCTTAGCGCTTCTTTTTGATTATTATAATAATAATAATGTAATGCATTCCATACTTCCCCAAAAGGAGTGAAATATCAGCTTGGCATCGTTCAAGCACCCCTCAAGGAAGGTTCCTTGATACTGGTGAGGGACTGTTGATCCAAGGAATTTACCTGACCTCGCCTTTCTTAGAGCGAACCTAATTGCCTCTTGTTTTCCCAGGTGCTCTATGACCCCTACTTGGCTGTATAGTCCTTGTGGCTTAGCGCTTCTTTTTGATTATAATAATAATATGACCCCTACTATTTTAGAGCTCTCCTGAATGCAATAATAATTGTCTAAGGAATGTCCAGCACCAGAGAGCAGCGTGAAGCCAAGGAGTAGAAGAAGGGGCACATTTAAGAAGGGAAGATGGCTCCTATGCATGAAAGATTAAGATGGACAGGCAGTCCCCAGTAAGAAGGCCACAAGCATATTTGGATACTTTGCATGAAGCAGGGATAGGAAGGGGCCATACTCTTACTGGAGACCTGACAGTACCGAAGAGAAGGGGCAAGATTAACGTATGTATAGGCTCCAAGCCCACCAAATACAGCCGAAGAGACCGAGGAGAAACCATGGGCGTGAGGCCTATGTAGGGAGCCCCAAGCTGCATTAAACAAAGGCCCAGGAGGAAAATCAATCATTAGAGCAGCCAAGCATGGAGAAAGGATGACAAGACCTAGAGCTAGTACGAGGACATCAACCGAGGATGGGAGAGAAGGCATTCAGTACGTAGATGAAGACCATCACGTAAGTGGACCTGCAGGGACAGGAATCTGTACTGCAAGAGAACTAAGAGCAACAAGTATGCAGGGAAGGTATAGCCGAAGCAGGCTAGAGAACTAAAAACGTAGGCCAGAAAGATACAATGAAACGAACGTACCCGCCAGTCAAGAGAGAAGAAATATGTTCAGGTGGCCAACAGGTCCAGCAGTGGAGAGGCAGGTTAGTTTTGTGATTAGCCCTTCTGGCAATAAGTCTGTTGTATGTGCCCAGCTTGCTACCAGAGAATGAAAGGCCACCAGATAAAGTTCTCAAGTATGAGGACTAGGAGTGTAGCGCAACAGTTGATGGCACAGGGAAGTGAAACTCCTGAGGAGATATCTGATTTTTGCATTGAGGTAGAGGAGAGCTGTAGACACCCTTGAGCTGGGATGACAGAACTTAGCCAGCGCTAAGGCTTTGAAAAATTGTCAAGGTTCAGTTCCACAGAAAGGGATCTCATGTAAAGGCTGTTATAAGAATACCCATAAGGTATTGAAAGTATACACAAAAAACAAAAACAAAGCCGAATAGGGTGCCAGGAGCCACATCGAACTCAGCCTATGATTCAGAAGCTGAGACATCAGTTAAAAGAGAATGAGGGTAGGTCATTGGCAGTTAATTCCGAAGGATGGCAGGAACCGGTTACCAATGTAGCCCTTTGCACAGCGCTATAGGGAAAGACATCTCTGTGCCCAGCAGAGGCTTGATACATAACACCACAAAAGAAATAAGAAGACCCAGAGCAGTAGGAGCGGAGCCACAAAACAGAAAGCCCGCCTGATATCCCTCGTTGACCGATAACTCGCAAAGTCCGCAGAGAAGCATCAATTGACTGTGGCGATTGGTAAGGTCAAACTGCACTCTCTACTATTTTAAGTAGTATCCAGGAAAAAGGAATGTGTTAAAGTCGAGGAGAAAGCGTGGAGGTCTTTGATGTAGACAAAATATGATAGTCGTTCACTATAATGTCATAAAGGTAAAGGAACACTGACACCCGCGGGCATAGAGATTGGCTAAGTGAAATTCAGAGTGTTAGCGTGAGAACGAATCTCAGTCATGAACTGGGAGATCAATCTATCAGGATGAGCAGAAAAGAAGTCGCCGAAAATCAGATAATAGAAGTTCTTGTAGAGATCCAACAATGTAGCCTTCCCAGGCCTAACATGGAATGAACCAATAAAATGGATTCTTGAACAGGATCATCTGCAGTTGCAAAGTAAGGACTTACCACGAAAAGAAAGAGGTGCTGCGTCCACCGCCTTAGTACTAAGGAAGAGCTCGAAGCGAGGCGGGACAACATTGCATAAGTTCCCCAAAACAGTCCTGAAGGTTGCTAACAACAGTGGAGAGGTGCGCCGAAGAAAAACCAGTGGTGTAAGACTAGAATCAACAGCAATATCCCTTAGCCCCTCAAGGGATGTTCCCTGATGCAAGTGAGGGATCATGATTTAGGGAACTGGACTTTTCTTCACTGCCTTGGATCAAACCTGATTGCTTCCCATTCCCCAGGTGCTGTATGATTCTTATGGGTTTAGCACTTTCCCCTGAAATATAATAATAATATCTATATTTACTAGAGTACATGTACATGGTATACAGGCCTAGCTGACATCAATGACAGGAAATAATAAAGTGGTTTGCTCTCACTCATATTAGCATAACACTGCACTATGTTAGTATTGTGCGTCTGCCTACACAGCAGTGTCATAACACTGTACAAAATGTGTATTGTTCGTCTACACTATCAAGACATTTGTTGAAGGAGAAAAAGCCACCAGTGGCGAAATATCTTGATTGTCAGTGTGTCTTATTCTCACACTGTTGGTATTAACACCGGTACTTGTACCGATTAATGTTCACACTGCTGGTGCTCTGCTTAGCCAGAGTTTTTTTTATATTTTATTTAAAAACAGTTCATACAAGTACATACAAGAAGAGATATACATCAAGAACAAAACAATGTGTGTGGTAATAAAACATTTTACACTGTCTTAACCCTACACCAGTACGGGAAAATAATTTGTCGTTTCATATTCGATGTACAACCCGTTGCATCATAAGGCCGCCGCAGCGGAAACAAAAATTCATGACAATGGTAATTATGTATTAACAAAACATATTATTACTATTACTAACCTACAAAGTACAAAACTACAGTAGAAGGAGATCCTACTGCCGCTCAATCACAAGGGTAAAGCCCCGACCCATCTGCTTTGTTTTCAGTTCCCAACGAAGCGTTTTGCAAAATAATATACATTACATCCTAACATAAACATAGTCCTCGAACCATATATACCTTATATATGTTGAACACCTAGTACATGAGCCACTAACGCTCCCATGGCCACCCATCACACCGATCAACCCCCTCCCCCCCACACACAAAATACACTAACAAATACATTACCAGTACCTTACCATGTAACCTTGTTTTGTCATACTAACTCTAAACTAGGCTACCTTTTGCAGTCATCAGAGACTCCATAAGTTCCCTGACATTAGATTGGGATGTCACCGCCTTCGTGAAAGTCTCCGGACTATGATAGCCCAGTTTGAGTATCTAGCTCTTATGCCACACTATATACTAATAATATGACAGGTCTCTTTGCAAAACGGGCTTACTTGACAATGGATTACCAACAGCTCTGCCGAAATGATAAAACCAAGCACTGGGTCCCTGCATGTCCCCCCCCTCCCAGTCCGAGTCATCAACCACACCGAGAAAACATACCCCAGACCTCATACAGGTCACCCCATCATCCTAGGCCACACCCCGGCACTCATGCACACCTATTCACAAGTACACCTCATACACTAAAACTAACCCCCCTCCCGGGAGACCAACCCACACGCTCCATCTTGTAACCTATCAACTCACTATAGATGTCATAACCCCATTAATACATCCATCGTTAGGTTTCTATATCCCAACGAAAAGTCTCTATCACAGCATTGTCCATACACCTCTCGATTTCTACATTTAGTTCCGCAAAAACGACACGCCAGCGCCCTGATGCGCCTCGCGCTCCTAAACTCCTGCATTCCCCAAGTACGAAACCGATCGTCGGACCGTATCAGAACCACCCCATACTTCTAGACTTAATACTCTAAGCATTGACGACCACCCTTCTCCCGCTTGTCGTAGAACGCCCTGAAACCAATCTCTCACCCTTATTAAACCTTCACAAAAGTATACGACGTGGAATGCCGTTTCCATCCACCCACATCGTACATAGACCTGGTCCCGAGTCAGGCTCATAACATATAATTGCGCCTTAGACGCACCCGAGGGTGCAATCGCAATCTCCTGAACCAATACCAAATGGTCTTCCATTGGTAACCTGGGAAAGCCTCCTCACCAATAACCTCTCCCACGGGCAGCCCAATGTTATCTAGTTTACATACCTTTACCCTCTTAGGTTCTTGCGCTACCAATAGATGCCGTAACATCGCTTCACACAATTTTAAATCCTTTCCCACCCACCACCGTCTAACCTCTCTCATTACTGCATCAACTCTCGCACCCCTAACGCCACCCTGCACCAGATATTCCTGTCGTACATAAATACCTATTAAAAGCCTGTGCAACGGTATTAATCCCATACCTCCCTTAGCTACTTTTGTCATGACAACGTCCTTCCCCAACCAATGCCGACGGAATCCCCATATAAAATTCAAAGCTTTCCTCTGCAACCTCAATACATCTGCAATCAAAGGATAAACTGCTGCAACAAATCATAATTTGCTATATAGTGCATTAACGACGATTACCCTTTGGAGTAGCGTCACCTCACTCGGTTGCCATCCCGCCATACTTCGAATGGTTGCATCTATTACTAACGACAAATTAATTGCGTGTCCAGACCTTTCCTCATTGCAAAAATATACTCCACATATTTTGAGTCGCTCGACAGTATTCCACCCATACTCCCTACCCAACGCCCCCCCCCCACCCAGGACCCCACCTCCAAAAATTTTTATTTCTCCCTATTAACACGCATGCCTGACGCATCACTAAGAAAAACCTATAACCCTATTAATGAACTCCAAACCTTCCCTACTACGCACCATTAAAGTGGTATCATCTACATAGCCTACGATGCCCACCTCTACACCCTGCCCATTAACTCCCTTCCCCACTCCTCCAGTTACTAACCTATCAAAAGGCCCTGCAAACAAGCAAACAAGAGCTGCGAGAGGGGACACTCCTGCCGCAGCCCTCACCTCATGTCTATCGCAGACCCTACCCTCCCATTCACTTGTACCCGTACCTTTGCATCGGTACATAGCGTGCGCACCCATGCCACCACCTCCTCCCCAAAACCCTGCTTCAATAACATTGCCAATAAAGTCTCCCAATCCACATTATCAAAAGCCTTTTATCAATCTAATCCTACTACCCCACCCCCGTGACTTTCCTCCACAAAACTTAATTCTACGATGGCCATCCCTCATAGACCGCCCAGGAATCCCGTATTGCCCATCCCACACCACCTTATCCAAAACCCGTTTCATACGGTTGGCCAAAATTCTTGCAAAAATCTTGTAATCCGCTCCTAACAACATGATGGGCCTATATTCACCTAGAGTTCCATGGATGTTCACCTTTGGCACCAACACCACGATCCCCAACCCCACCTCCCCACCCATTCCACCTTCATCTTTCATAGCATTGTATAGACGGGCCAGAACATGTTTTAACGTGTTCCAATGTACTACATAAAAATCCCCCGGAATTCCATCCCAACCCGGCCATTTCCCCATTGCCTGACCCCAAACGGCCTGGGATACCTCCTCCTCCGTTACACAACCCTCCACGACCACTCTATCCACGTCCCTCACGTTCGCCACCATACCATGCAGTATGGCCTCTCTTGCCTCCCGATTCCCCTCTCTACCAATTCATTTCTGTTCAAACCATTTATCCGCATAGTTCCCCATACTTTCAGTAGTATAGAGCTTTTGTCCCTTATGGTATTCTGCCAAGTTCTCATCGACCACCAAAGACATCACCGTCGTCGCCTTGCGTCGTAACCTGAAACTTCGAAGAACCCTGACAGAGGGCTTATCCCTCATAGCACCTCCTCTATCCCGAACCCTCAACGCCTGAAAGTTCTCATTCTGAATATCCTGTAATTGACTCCTAAGATACTATTTCCGCATGATCATACCTCCCTCCCGCACTGTAACAATCTCGCAGCTGACCCTCAAGATACCTCTCCTTTCCGTATCTATAGGACGCATCATCCCTCCCTAACCTACTGTAAAAACCCTTTATTGCTAACTTCGCTTGTAAATTCCACCAATCTACTACATTCCCAATTCCTTTTCCTCCATCCCACAACCCGAAAGTCTCAAATGCCTCTAAACCCTTCAACAATCTAACATTTAATTTCCAGTAACTAGGGAATACTCGAACAGCACCTTCCCATTCTAGAGACACCAGCACTCCCCGGTGATCTGAGAATCCCAGACCCACACAGTCTACTCTCCCACTGCGTATTAAACCAGTGATATACACCCTGTCCAATCGCGCGGCATAACCTCTTCGATTAAAAGTGTATTCAACATTCCACTCCCCCCCTACCACGTCAACAACACCAATCGCCTGCAGTATCTCCCGTAAAATCCCTAAGATACACACCCCTCCTCTCGGCTCTACAACCTTTCTCCTGGTAACACAATTCCAATCTCCGGTAATCACGGAAACTAATGATAGGCCCCTTAGAAAATATACTAAATACTCTCGCACAAAATCCTCATTCACCCGTCTATTGGATGTCGTTGGCATATACACGCCTACAAAACCTACCTGTATGTGCCCCCATGTTCCCACTACACGCACGACCCAACCCCCACCGCCCCATTCCCACGCCGACAGCGTAAAAGGGCTGGTCTCCGTTACTCCTACCACAACCCCACCTTTGATATTGTCTGAGTTCCCCGCGTAACATGTATACCCTTGCACACGCAACTCATTGCCACACCTAAAACTGTGCTCTTGTATAAAGAATACATCAACATCAAAACGTCGTAGTGAGACCTCCACCCATCGCCTCTTGACCTCTGTACGAAGGCCGTTAACATTTATCGTAATGCACTTGAAGACAACGGCTGGGTCTTATCACTTCGCTTCCCCATCGCTGTCAAACCCCACCTTGACTTCCCACCACTCCCACCTAACTTTTCCAAGGGAGCCCCTTTGTCACCTTTGGCCACATCTGCCATTTTGCATGACCGTTGTCCCGGAGTCAATACATCGTCCTCCACGGGTGCACTGGGCCTCTTACGGGAAGCCCCCTTGTAATCCATGCCCCCATCACCATCTTCCCTGTGCACATCTATGTCCGCTTCCACCACTGACTTATGAGGCACACGCCTTCCCTCTGCACCCACACTACACACAAGAACAGTCTCCACCACAGGCGAAGTCACTGAAGTAGTCAGTAAATCCACCGGCGATGGGCTATCGAGGATCCCCTGAATATCCTCGAAACTGGGCAACACTAGTGGTGGGCTCACCACCTCCGCCACCAGAGGTGACGCACCCTCGACACCACGAACTTGATCGTCCTCTGATGCCGGTGGCAACGTCGAGACGATCTCCTCCGCGGCCTCCACCGCTTCACTCCACTTCCCATTTTCAGGTGGAACCTGCAGAACGTTATCCACCACCGATATGACATCCTTCGGGGATTACACGCACTCTTCCATCACAACGCTAGATGCAGCCTCAGGTTGTTCTGTCCGCTGCCACTCCCTCCGTCGCTCGCATGCCGCGGCCATGTCCAGGGCCACCACACAGACGGCACGTCCGTACCTGCCCTGGGTAGGAAACGGAAATTTGCGTCCTGAACGCCACCAACGTCACATACGAGGGTATAGAGTGCCTCAAAGTCATTTTCAGGGTAAATGATCCCCCAACATACCAGCGTAAAATCCTTGGGACCATCGCCTCATGTTGACACCATGTATAGTACCAAAGCGTCCAAACGTCCGTCGTACATCCTCTTCGACCGCTTCGAAAGGAATATTACGTAGGCGAACCCATGAATAATGGGCCGATACGTCACGTAGGCACACCTCCAGGCTAGCATTGACGACGATGCGCCGTTCTTGATACGTATCCACAACCCTCTCGAAGATATCAGGCGACACAAATTTCACAAAGATTCTTGCGGTACCATTCAGGGATATCCCGTACAAATCTTTGCTAGGGATCCCGTAAGTATCTCTAATTACGAGAGGTAGAATGACTTCAGCGTTGCTCGGATATACCGCACCTTCTAACAATTCCAAACAGACGGCGTTTACTCTCCTCCGGTATTCCGCCATTTTGAAGAAAACAAGCTTACCAACCAGACACCAGAGGTCACTTGCCGCTCACCCTGCGTCCACCCTCACAGGCAGCTAGGCGAGGAGTATCCAGAGTTTAGCTAAGCCTTACAGTTAGTTCTGGGGTTGCCCTGTGCCACCTGTATCCTTCAAAGGCGGTGCCTTAGTACTGGTGATGGGCTATTGATCCAAGGCTACTCTTCTCTCCCTTGAAACAAACCTGATTGCATCTTATTCCCAAGGCAATGTGTGATCCCTACGAGTTTGATGCTTCCCTGTGGATATGATAATGATAATTACGGCCCAGTTATAACCCTTCTCTTCAAAGGGGCTTAAGCCAGGACTTCAGTCCGGGGCCTTAAAAATAATATGCTGAAAAAATCATAGAAATCGTTTTTAAAATATGATGTTCAGTTTGTGCAATTTTTAAACTATCGAGTTTTGTGGTCACTGATTTCTATAAAACAGTGAAAATTAGTCAGTAATTGGAAACAAATAAAAAGTATTAGGGGGCTTTAACCCCCAAGCCCACCCCGTGCAGTGCACCACTGAAGGAATTAATTGCTTATTTCCTACACACCAGGTGCTGCATAACCCATACTGTCTTAGCGCTTCTTAATTATAATAATAATAATAATAATAATAATAATAATAATAATAATAATAATAATAATAATAATAATTAATAAATAATAGTAATAATAATAATAATTAATAAATAATAGTAATAATAATAATAGTAATAATAATGAAAAAAATAATAATAATAAACTCCATCGCTATCAAACTATCCACTCGCCGGCGATTCAATATGCTTGTGTAGAATTTTTTTAATATGAAAATACGATATTTATGTGGTGTGGGCGAGGCAGGAGTGGTGGTAGAGGGCGACCTGGGCCAGTAACCAGGAAGAACAATGGCGGAGAGCACTCAGGCAGTTTCGGAGATGCATTAGCGAATTAACTAAGAAGAAAAAGTAGATTGTCGGGCTGTGTGAAGCTCCACTAACCTTTAAAGTCGTGGTGAGTCTTAATTATGTTTATTTGTGGAAAAGACATTATTGATTGTTTGTTATAACGGTGTTTAGACTGGAGTTTGCAACTGGAATGTTAGACTGTCTTTATTACCCTACTGAAGTATAACCTAATCCTGGCTGACAGATTTCAATATCTTTTAAAAAACTCATCCTGCATGATGGAATATGACAAGGAAACACTTAGCTGGGTTATGTTAGGTAAGGTTGGTCAAGTAACAGGACAAGTGTTTCCTGAAGCTGGAGATTCTGGTCATTTGACCGAGGCCTTCTGATGGCTTACCGGTCCACTCTAAAAATTATGGCTATAATTAACCATTAGATATAATAAGCTTTTGTTCCCACTGTATAACTGTCATATCGAACAAGGTAGAAGCACACTACTGGTGCATCTAATTTTTATTAAAAAAAAAGGAAACTACACAGCACTGCTGTGACCCGTATGGGTTTAGAGCTTCTTTTTAATATGCTAATCCAGCTTTTTGTCTAGCTGATTAACAAAATATTCGTGGTAGCTACACAGGAGCGACTAATTAAATTTTGGTTTTTAGTTTGGTCATATCATAAAGGCCTATACCTAGTAGGCTTATGCTATCTTCAGCCTCAATCAGCAGCACAATATTGGTGTCATCCTAGTACTACATTATTAGCAGCTTACCTCTTGAATGAAATATCAAACCCCACTAGGATCGATGTCCTTTTTTTTTTTTTGTTCATTGACTTTTTCAGTTGAATTTTACATGTTAATTTGCGTCACTGCTAATATTAATTTAGGCCCTCAACGAATTTATTTAGTTGCAGTGTACATCAACTGTTGGTTAAGGTAAGAGTCACAGTACGTCCTATTTTAGAAATTAGTTTTTTTTATGGTTAGTATACAGGTGAAATGTGACTCATTATTGTTATGCGTCACAAAATAAATTTTGGGTTTCTTAATCAAGCTTTAACTGCTAATACAAATAGTACATACACTGGAAAGTGTTTTTCTATATATGTACAATCAGGTATATATCTACAGCAGCAGATGACCTAAAAACGATCTTAACCCACAAAAATCAGGTATTAAAACAATTTCAATCTTTATTTCAGACAACTACCCCCCTCACCTCCATCCCACCTCACAGTTGAAAGATTTAACTTACTTATAAAGTATCCACACATACTGCAGTATATACTACAAATACAGAGCGCTACAAATATGAGTCCTGAGCTAAAATACAAGTACAACAGATCAAGTTGACACAATACGTAGAAATTAATACATCTGATAATCCCGATGTAAGACTTAACTCCAATAAACACTCGTGCAAATCAAAGGACCCAGAATTTGGAGCAACCTACTTTCTCTCCCAAGAGCTTCAGAAACAGTCTTTGATTAAATAAGTAATGAACATAAAAGTTTGTTATGTCTAGCGTTTTTACAACTAGCTTAGTATGCTACTACCTATCCTCTTTACTCATAACTTCTGTACGTACTTTAATATTGAAGTTGTATATGCTGAATTCTCATAAAATTACTTTTCCGTTTATTAATCGTTATATATAAGTATCTGTACTAGTATTTAACCCCTCGAGGGAGCTTAAACTAAATTTTAAAATAAAAATTTGTATTCGTAAGTACGCTGAGAGTTTACTTTTAATCTAGTGTGACTTGTGTTATGTAAGTGAGCATTTTATTTGAGCATCATCTTATTTATGATGCTCAGTGTTTTACAAGCCTTTATGAGGATGGAAGCACCTTGATGCCGGTGACGGGTTATCACCTTAATGAATTGGGGCTATCCTTCCTTTCCTTGGGTCGAACATGACTGCCTCCCATTTTCCAAGCCCTGTATGATCACTTTAGTTTTACCATTTTCCAATTAATATTGTATTTGCATTGTCTTGCAAGTGTTATACCCATCAAGGGGGTTTTGATCTAAGGAACTAAATTTATCCTCCATTTCCTTGGGTAGAACCTGAATTCCTTCCATTCCCCAAGCACTATATGAATCCTACGGGTTTAGCACAGCCCTAGTTAAATAATACGTAAGCAAGTGTTAGTGTGAGAACACTTCTGAAATTTTTGATTTCTGAGTCGTAAGGAAAAATAAAATATTTCAGTTATTTAGAAATGTATAATAAATTGTAGACGAACAGGAAATAGCAAATGCAGTGTATAATAATGCAAAAATTCAAATACACTGAAAAACTAAATGCATCCACCAGCGACGTTTAACACAGTCCTGTCATCCTTGACCGCAGGAGCCACCAACAGAATACGGAAGACTACACTTGGATGAACATATCACTGATACAACTAGTCTTCAATTATGTCCGGACTTAGTTATTATTCTTAATGTATAGTAAAAGCATAATAAAGCCAAGCTACGGATCAGGCCTATGATTTTTTTTTTTTTTTTTGCTTTGGAATAATGGTGTTGGATCTTATTTGTGAATAGAAATAGCAAAATTTATTCTGATGTCAGTCTTCGTTGGTTTATTGGGCTTAAAATCTATGGACTATACGAGGGCCATTAACGTTGTTTATCACCTGTTCCCCACTGGTCAAGGATACTTTAATTCTGGAAATTGGTAAACTCTGTATATAAAATGAGGTGTACTCCCCTCTATGTGTACGTGCGCTGTTGCTCTCAGTGCACGCACATCAGAGATATACTCAAGATTTTATACAGTGTAGTCTTAAGCCATATTATGACTAAATTTTTTGGTCATGTGACTTCTACCTTTGGCTTTCCGGTCCACCCCGTAAAATATAAATATCACATCAAAAGATGTACTTGTAGACTTTCCACTCCATTTAAAAATACAAGGATCACCGTACCACAGCATCGTTCTACGATCTTGGGGGTGATATTCTGGCTCTTGTCAAAATTACATAAATATTATTTATACACTGTACTGGTCACTTCTTATTGATATTAGTGCTGAACGAGATTAGTGCTCATAAGATTATCGAGAAACATTATACTGAAGATATGAATATTATTTTGTTCGTGTAAAAGGGATAATGTGGAATTTAGATCGGCGTTGTTCAGCTACTATTATGTTATTTGTATGTCCTATAATATTTATTTTGTTTACAGATTTACATGGCAAAGACATCCACTAAGCTGTGAATCACAACCACTGACGGTAAGTTTGATGAAGGTTCAAATATTTTAATTTTTTTACTCGAAGAGTTTAATCAGTATACCAATGTGAGCAACATTTAGTACGGTTACATGAAAATTGTGGTTTAAAAGGCTCCACTACACTGTTCAGGCTACACTAGACACTACAACCTCTACATAAAATAATCCCATTACTCAGAAAAATTAACTATAAAATTATCAATCACCGCCAGTATTATAATAAACTCAGCATCTCAGCACATGTGCAATTTGGGAAAAGTTTCAAGAAGGGTTCATACTTCACCGAGCCATTCGAGTCGTGACGTAGGCCAGAGTGTACGTGTAGTTCTAACAGTGTTATTACACTCTGGGTGGCTCACAGAACACTTGCGTTGAAAATTTCCATGAGATCAATAAAATATACCTTTAGAAACGCTTAAACATCACTGAACGCTTCAAGTCAATTCGCTGCATCCTATTTCAACTATTAACTGTTTTCTGTGTTGGAGCTTTGATTCACTAGCAAACCATACCACGGACGGGGATAGAACCCGCGATCAGAGAGTCTCAGAACTCCAGACCGTCGCGTTAGCCACTGGACCAGCTAGCCACAATAAGATTCATCCAACTAGGTGTATTTCTACACCATAGGAAGCTTAGCATAGGCACCACTGTGACCACAAATGCAAGTTTTTACAGACGAATCTCCAGCTAGCGTGGCCGTGACGAACTCTAGCTCAAGTCCTCTCAAAGCCGTCAACATGACTCACGAAATCGTAATGACACGTAATGAGACTCTGATCGCGGGTTCTATCCCGGTCCGTGGTATGGTTTGTTTGCAATCGTGTCATTACGATTTCGTGAGTCATTCACTAGCAGTATGAAAGATGTATGTAAATTTAATTGCTTAATTTTCTTTAAATAATTTATTAAAATGTTTTATATGAGGCTGTGGACACTAACACCAAATCTTCTCCTCAAATAGGATAATGGAAATGAAAGCAGACAGTTTGTCTGTTGTGGGTTGCCCTCTTAATAAATCTTTCTTAATTATCGTCAATGTATGTGTATAATAGTTATGGAAACCCTTGTAGAAATTTCCAAGAACAATCAGTAAAATTCCAAGGACCCCAATGGAAATTATATATATATATATATATATATATATATATATATATATATATATATATGTGTGTGTGTGCGTGTGCGTGTGCGTGTGTGTGTGTGTGTGTGTGTGTGTGTGTGTGTGTGTGTGTGTGTGTGTGTGTGTGTGTGTGTGTGTATGTCGTGTCAACTAGGTATAACGCGATTTTGGCTTAAATATCAACGCTCTTCTTGCCGAATAAGACAAGCTAAAATTTGTGTATACAATAATTTCGCAAAAATCATTCTGAACCTAACGAAAAAAAATATATGTCATTGTTTGCTTATTATTTAATTGTAAACTTATCTATAATATATTTAGTTGGATTAGACTAAATTAAATTGCGCTTGTTATAATAAAATTAGGTAAGTTTTCTAAGGTTCATTTGGTACAAAATTGTTATTTTTTTACATCAACATAATGAAAAAAATATATATCTTTAAACATATAAGAGGAAATTTTTAGAAAGGACTTAATTTTAAATGAGTTCTTGCTAACTGACCAATTTACCTATTCGGAAAGACAGACATACATACATACATATATACTTATACACACACACACACATATATATATATATATATATATATATATATATATATATATATATATATATATATATATATATATATATATATATATATATATATATATATATATATATATATATATATATATATATATATATATATATATATATATATATATATGTGTGTGTGTGTGTGTGTGTGTGTGTGTGTGTGTGTGTGTGTGTGTGTGTGTGTGTGTGTGTGTGTGTGTGTGTGTGTGTGTGTGTGTGTCTGTGTGTGTGTGTCTGTGTGTGTGTGTCTGTGTGTGTGTGTGTGTGTGTATACACACAATGCAACAAGTGCCAATAACATGTCAAAATCATGTACGTTGTGTATTGATTGCCGAAAACCGAGTATTTGTATTTAAATCAAGAACAGCGAGTTGTGTTGCTGGTGGCGCTGGTGTGTGGCATAATGTTTACCTTCTTCACACTACTTCTTGTATATACAATAGAACCTAGAATCATCTGAGAAATCGCTCTCGTCCCCCAGGTAAAATAGTTATAGCTATGGAAATTATTGGTATTTTGTTTTTCAAGTTGCACTAAAATTAGCCTAGCTAAAAATTACGGAAAATAATGGATCTTAAATTACCCTAACCCAGATAAGAATTTTCATAAGTACATATTTAACTTTTACCAGGAGGAAGACGCGATTTTTCAAATAATCCCAGTATTTTATAAAAAAAAATCTAATAACAGAGTAGTAGTTAGCTAATTCGACAACACAAAGGGCTACATGCAGCCTATTCACTTTTAATCGCTAATATGGGCCTGTGGAGATTAAACTAAGTGTACATATACTGAAATATTCACTCCTTCAAGTGTACATCCATTATTGCTCTCATCACACGTGGTATCCTTTTCAGAATATATAGTGTCGAGAAGAGGCTATGATACTTAAATAACTATAAGACTAGACAGGATTAATCTTATCGCCGTAATTCTTTATGTTGAACAAAGCCATCATTAGCTGGACGGAAGATGGAACCAGAATAAGAAAATGAAGTGCAAAAAGCAGTGTTCGTCTGATTGTTAAGAGAGATACTTACCTTAGGTGTCATTAAAAGTAGAGAATAGTCACAATATCGTGACTGGAACAGTACACAAATACACCGCACGTAGAAGAAACTTATAACGACGTTTCGGTCCGACTTGGACCATAGTTAATGCTCAAAGTTGGACCGAAACGTAGCCATAAGTTTCATTCTCTTATGTGTGGGTTTGTTATGTATCATTAAAAGTATTCAGTATATTTTTTTAGAGCAGTATAAAAAATTATAAATTTAAAGACGCTTTTACTTGTTTTATTAATAGGTGGTTACTGTATTTTATTTGGCAGGAGAAATGGGAAAATTTCTCTACTCGGTTTGGTCATTTGTGAGGCCTTCCGGTGATGGTGGTCCACCCCATTGAATGAAATATTACATCAGAAAATGTGATATTTAAGACTTGCCACATCACTTGGTTAATTCGATCTAAAGCCAATCCATTTCACAAAAGGTCATTAAGCCTGTACGTAACCTGCATAAGGGGAATTACCAATAAACCCCTGGCTACCTTCAAGAGAGAGCTGGACAGATACCTCAAGTCAGTGCCTTATCAGCCGGGCTGTGGTTCGTACTTTGGACTGCGTGCGGCCAGCAGTAACAGCCTGGTTGATCAGGCCCTGATCCACCGGGAGGCTTGGTCGTGGACCGGGCCGCGGGGGCGTTGATCCCCGGAATAACCTCCAGGTAACCACCAATCAAGAATACAATTCTTCCTAAAATATAGGTTAATGTGAACTAAGGTATATTCACTGAGATGCATACACTTTTCAGTGTATATAACCTTGAATGTCTTAATACACAACTAAAATATGTAATGGACTTAAAATAGGTCTCGCAGAACTAATTTGACAGTAAGCTTGCGTTTTGAGAGTAGTGCGAGCCACAGTAAAGATTCACATTTCGGCAGAGTCCATGCTGAAGGTTCCATTATAAAATACTAAATGCATATATTAAGAAGTTTTTCATTTAAAGTAATAAGCGTTTAGAACTAAAGCACATTATAAGACAATATAATTAGCGCAACGGTGGGATTATTATAATTACTTTTATCGAGTCATATATAGTGTTATATCCTCTTATAGCTTTACGTAATACTATAATAAGTCTAACAAAAAAGTGTAATAAATGTATATATAATATGGTAAGATGTCTTGTAGGTTTTAGTTTGTTATGTTTCGATGTTTTCACACTTCTGTTAGTTAATGGTAGTGAGGAACACTATACCTCAAAATAATGTTATTTCAGAAACAGCAGTTTATGTAACTTTAATAATGCGTCTTTTTGTACAAGTTAATCATATAGACGTCTAAAGTTGGGTAACTCGATAAGCTTTATCATCCTGTTTATCTGGGCCAGGTGTTTGTAGATTCTCATCTTGTTCATGTTCGTCGTCGTTATTCTCATCGTTATGATCTTCGGCGTCGCTGAACTGTGAAGGTGAGTCCATCCTATCTGGCAGGTCACCCCAAGACACCCGCAGACTGCGGCGTGAGTCACGGCTGTGGTCGCGGCCTGATTTAAGCACCCCGGCAAGTGGTCGTACCTCCACCCCGCCGTTATGATTCATTTGTGAATTTTCGTCATTTGATGAAGGTGCATCATTAGTAAACACTTCGCTATCGTCCAGAAGTGATGCACTGTCAGCCGCGGAGTCTTGCAGGTCCCTTCTGACCCAGGGATCCATATTTCTTTCACTCATGGTCGGTGTGTTCTCTGGGGAATAATTCTCCTCACCTACTTCGTTGACTTCATGAGTCTCTACCGGAGCACTAGTATTGTCTTCACTACCCGAGTGTAAATGCTTATCTTCAAATGTGGGGGCTATTAGTCGAAGGAGTGTCTGTGAAAAATTGTCACTCGGGGACGAAGAATCTCTGTGAAAAGGAATTCTCTTCTTGGGACTCAGCTTTGTTTCTGGTGTTGTTTTACTTCTGTAGCTTTGTCTTTCTCTACCGAAGCGTGAATCAACATCTGGAATTTCGCTTTCTCTCTGTTTTGGAAAAACGGAGACAATTGTGGGCAGGGTGTTACCTTTGCCTGGGGACTCCGACATCTTGTTATCAGACGGTAAATCTCCTCTTGTATTATCTGGACTTCCGAGAGACGGTTCATTTTCTAATTTATTCTTCTTTCTGTCGAAGAAAAAATTATACGCCATACCTTTATTCACTTTTTCTGATTGTGTTTTTGACTGAGAACTATCTTCCTTAATGTGGCAAATGTCACTTGGTTTACTTTCTTCTTTTTTTATCTTGGGAAAATCTTTTTTCTTTTTTCTTAAGCTGCCCCAGGTAAACCGTTGTTTATCTTTGCTAGTCTCTGTTGGTATATAAAAGGTGCCGTATTTAGATTCTTCTTTCTCATCGCTTTGGCGGCATCGCTTGATTTCATCGACGTGTTTCATGTGGAGCTGTGAGAGTTGGCTGGCCTGAGCACGGCCTCTGATGACAAAAGACTCGCTGTCATCCTGCCAAGCTGTGAGTGAGTCTGAACATTCTCTGTCTTTGCCATCACAGCTGCTTGGACTTGATCTTGGACTAGCAGGGTAAAAACTATGCTCATCGTGTTGAACATCAGAAGGAGAATAAAGCTTTACCAGCCTTTTCCTTCCTGGATAATATTTGTGTTGTTTATTCTCTAATGACTGGCATTTGGCTGCGCAGCTCTGGTCTTCTGCCTCACTCTCATTACTGTAGAGAATTAACCTTTGACCTAACTTGTTTCTGGAGTGGTCATCTGATGACAAGAAGGAGATGGCTTCTACTGCCTCTTCCACAGATTCGGGGTCGGCTCTAAATTCGTCAGTGGACACTTCAAAACTGGAGGTGTACTCTACTACTTTTGTATCATGTTCCATCGCACAGGTTGACTCCTGCTCCGTCTCTAAGGCTAAATCCTCATTAGCAATGCTCGACTTTACATAATTTCTAAAAGAAATTTTGTCAAAACCACCTGTCTTACTGGACTTAAGTATCGGCATTCTTTGTGAAGACTCAGTTTGTGTTATTTGTCTTACTAGTTTACGCTGAGGTGCGGTGTACGGAGATGAGTCTTTGCTGTCATCTTTTGTGTCCCTCCGTTCAGTATAGGTTAGTGGGGAGATGGGTGGTGTCAAGGCTCGTGGGGAGAGGGGTAGTGTCAAAGCTGGTGGGAAGAGGGGTGGTGTCATCGGTCGTGGGGAGAAGGGTGGTGTCAGTGTGCTGTCTTCTGAGGCCTTGGAGTTGTTCTGAATTTGGGACTCTAGCAGAGTTAACTGCCGAGAGTCTCTATGCCCCCCTTTGTCTGCTGCAAAGGGAAGAACTATCGTTGGATCATGGATACTAGACACGGTGAAGGACTCAGAATCATCCTTGATCTGTACTGTGTCTACCTGGACAGTGTAGGTCAACACTGTCATGTCTTCCGCTTGTGGCTCGCTACACGAGCTTTGCACATTAGCACCTTCCTCTGTTGCCGTTTTTTCTCCATGTTGAATACTTTTCCTTTTATCTTGTAGTGCACTTCTACGTTCTTCGTATTTTTTCTTTTTTTCCAGTGATCTTAGGTCATCATCCAAGCTCCTGATCTTCTGCAGAAATTCATGCCTTAATTCATCGCACACTGACTGTCTTGTCTTTCTAGCTGTTCTTATAGGTTTGACACATATTTTGTTTCCCATCTTTACTGTTGCTTCTATATCATCGTCGTTATCAGCTATTTCTTGATTTGGAGGTATATTTTTATTCGCATCAAAACTTTTGTCTTCTGTTTTCTCTTTCTGTACTTCGGTAACCTCAAGCATTTTCCTCTCAAAACAATCATCTGCAACTGAAGGCGATTTTTGTATTGGGTCGCCTTTGGATCTAGGGTCACCTTGTTTCGGTGGGTATAATCGCATCAGATCTTGCTGAATGAGAGATCCAATAGAGTTGGGGCGTGAAGACGTGGGTGAAGTTGGCAAAGACAAAGCTTGGATATGCTGATCAAACTGTTCCACCATTTTGTTAACAGGAGTTGAGAGCTCTGTCACGGGCGTGGCTGGAAGACTCAGCGAGAGGGTTGAACTTAAAGGCTCTGGTGTAATGTCACCCCCCACATCAGCTTTTATATTCAGAGTATCTTCGTCCTTTATATCATCATCTTTGGGATGAAGTGATGGCTCAGGTGTTGATTCATGAAATGTATCTTCGGTTTCAGGTATCAATTCTATATTTTTTTGAAATGGCTTATCTGTAGCGAGCCCGCTGGAGACTTCGGGACTCTGAGGTGCAGGATCTGTTATGTCCTTTAAACCCGAGCACATTTCCTTAAATGTCTGGTGCAAGAATGTTTTTCTTACGGTATCTCTTTTGGGACTTGGTGGACGCTCGAGCAATGCTTGTTGTTCCTGGATGCGTTGTGCAAAGTGTTCTATCATCCTGCACACGGAGGGTGTACGTGGCTCAGCCATATCTGTCGATGGTGACTGACTTGCCGAGTCTATGTCTATTAATTCCTTCTCAATATCTTCCTCTGCACTTATTTTGCATATGTCAATCGGTTCAGTATTATCTTTTACAGGAAAGTTTTCTTTAATTTTTTCCTGAATATCTTTTGCATTTTGGGCTCTTTCTGTTTCCAAGTCAGTGTATTTTTCTTCCTCTTGGTTAAGAATAAGGCTCTTGCTTTCATCTTCAGTATCAGTTTTAAGATCTTTTATTGGACAAAACTGTTCTTGGTGTGAGAGAAGTTCCGATACTTCCATGTCTGCATCTGTTAGTGAAGATGACAGTGACGCTGACGTAAGTAACGTGAAGTCCTCTTGGGACACTAGGTTCTGCTTTTTCACATTAGTCTCTTCGATAGCAGCGAACAGGTCTTCTTCCCAGTCAGTGCTATCCTCTTTTTCAGGTTCCCTTTTAGTAGGGGAACTGGGTGTTGTGGAGTCGGACTTACTGGTGGAAATAGTGTCGTCTTCATCTAGTTGTTGAGCTTCCATCATCAGACAACTTTCTTTTTCCGCTGACCTATGAGATTCTTCATTCTTTGGCTGATAAAGATTTGGAGAAGACCTTGGGGAAAATATGTTCTCTGGTAGATTTTCTTTCTGAGTGTCTGAAAGATCAGAAGCAGCTTCTGATTTACTAGTTATAAGCATCCCAACTTTTAGCTTTGTCTCTGGCTCAATCACTGCTGCCTCGCTTGGTGACTGATTGGAGTCTGGCGTTGGAGACTGCAAGGGGCCAACCTCTTTGTTTACATGAAGGGAAGGAGCCACATATTCTGGTTCATGCGGAATCTTTTTAGGAGTTTGTTTTAGGGCTGATTTCCAAGGTGGTGAAGGTAACTTCCTTGAATGTGGTTCTTTCTTATCCGTTAGATAATCAAATGAACTCCTCCGTCGAGCGCTATTGTTTGTGTCCGGTGTGTCGTTGTTAGGTCTGGTGGACGAGGACTCTGGCAGATTCATAGTGTCAGTATTGTCTGAGGAAAGTGAGAGTGAGGGCGGACTCTGGAAACGCTGGCTGACTGGCCTGAGATGGACCAGCCGTAGCTCCTCCTTCAATGGAGTGGAATGTTGCCGGTCGGCAGCACGTTGCAAGATAGGGCTCATGCTCAGTGTGTTCAGTCCTGCAAACAAGCTCCTGATAGGGGATATGTGGCCTTTTTTGTTACGAGGGCTGTCCGATGTGTCTACAGCTAGTGTCTTTTTTAAGTCGTACTTTTGATCTGAACTTGATACCGGGCTGCTTGCCTGCGTGTCTTTCGCTGTGCCACCCTCCAGATAGGAAAACTTGCTGCTTGCTACAGAGTGTGGTCTCGCCCTGCGTGGGAAGGTGCTCATGCCGCACTCCACTGCCTCATTTATCTCTCCATTTCTTTGTGTTCTGCTTTTGCTTCGGGTGATTCTTAATGAATTATAACTTTTATTCTGTATCTCATTTTGTTCCTCAGGGGTCAGACAACTGTCATGCAGGCTGTTACTTCTCTTAAATTTCCTCCCCGCATCTATTTCTTTATCCTTCGCTGCGAACGCTTTGGAGAACATCGACACCAGTTTTTTGACAGGGGTGCTTGGAGTAACAGTTTCTACAGTTTTTCGAGTTTCTGGGAAAGTCGAACGAGCAACAGTACCCCTTTCAAAAGCATTTGCCTTTTCTTTCACTACTTTTGTTTTCCTGGTCAGCTCAGGAGATACTGGAGCACTTTTAGTTGCAACTTTCTCTTGTTTAGTATCGCCTTGCAAGGCTTGTTGAATGCGGCGGCTGATGCCTTCCGGTATCTCATTATACGCACGGGATGTGGGCGTCTTCTTCTCCTTTATAAGGTTATGATGCTCCCAGAAATCAAATTCGGGCGACAGTAAAGGGCTCTTACAGCGTGTTGACACGTAAAGACTACGTGGCCTCATTCTGTTGCTGGTGCGTGGCCTTGAAGGTCGGTCATCACTCGTCGACGAGGGTTCAACAGTAGATGGAGAACGGGAGCCCTCGCGGCGATTTATGCTGCGACGTAGGCTACTGTCTGAGGTCGGCGACGCCGAGGACGGGTTTTGAGATAAGAAAATAAGGTTATCAACATAACGAGAGGCAGGGTCTATGTCATGATTTGGGGAGGTGGGCAGGGATTTAGGAGCCGGGTTTGTGGCAGCAGGAGCAGAAGCTCTGCGGGTACGTGCTAAGCGGCGCCACTCTAGTGTGTGCAGACGAGAGTCAACCATACTCACCATTCTCTTGTCTGCCTGGAACCTGAAAGGCACAATGTGGTTCAGTTGGCGAGTATAGTCGGAGAGCACCATATCATAAGCGTGACTTACGTTTTTAAACACTAGGACATTTTCTGGTTCCAGGGGTCTTCCGTCAAGCACGTGAAGATGATGAAGTAGCTCCGCCTGCAAAAAGTGTCTAAAAGTGGCCCAACGTCCAGTGATCATGAGGAGGGGATCAGGAGCTCTGTTACACTTGAGACTTTTGAGGCAGGTTTCGCGTGCCTGTTGGTCACTACGCCAGTCTAGACAGAGGGACCACACGCGATGGTGTGTCAGTAGCCGCGAGTACATGTTGTCTGTCCGCAGAAAGCCACCAAAGTGTTGCAACACGTACGGTGTTCCTAACAGGTCTGCATGAATACCCGTGGCGATCCTGTCAAACTTGCCCTTCAATAACGCAGTGTTTGCAGCCAGTTCACGAACATCTGCTCTGATAAAAGTAATTAGTACTTGACTGGATCGCAGAAGTTTGTAGCTCGCCCTGGAAAATACTTGAGTGAGATATATACGATACATTTCAACAACATTGCTTTCTTTTTTAACATTGCGAGATAAAATGAGAAAGTCCCAATCTTGGAATATCATATCGATGCCGTGAGGCGCATAAATCATGTCATCATCAACCGTTACTGCCTTTATCCACTCTGTCTCCTCCGACCATTTTGGACTCACGTCCTCAAATTTTTCGAGATACTCGCGCCTCAGAGGACTGAAGCAAGCCAAGGTGACGTTTGGGAAGTTCCCTCCTCGGCTCTTCTTCATTGAACCTCTCTTTATCCAGTCAGTTACTGCTTTGTGATGTTCCCGAGGGCAAGACTTGATGTAGCGGGCCAGCACTTCTTTGATCATTTTACCCGAAACCTTGAGGGTGCGCACGTTCTCCAGCTTTTGTAGAGCCGAGGGGTCGTTGGCGAAGCTCATCCAGCCGCTCCAAACTGATTGTACAAGTGTGTAGGTCCCAGCGTCCACCAGCACCTGCGGTATAAGACTTTATTATATCACACACATCATCATATTTTTCCTTTACTTATGGTGAGCAGCATTATGTAATATGCATGGTAACATCGGCCATTCTCAGTAAAGTTGGGTGATGCTGTCTACCATCCTATCCTGCTTAGACAAATGGCGAGTTTTACCTATTGTGGTGAAGGGAGAGGAGTATTCTGACTTGTGGTGTCTCGTAAGATGTAAATGAAATATTAGTTTAAAAATAATTCCCTAATTAAGAAGGCTTTATGATGATTTTAAGGTAAAATGGTAAAACAAACTTCACCAGAGCCTTTGTTTGCATAGTGGCTGGGAGCACCTGGTCAAATCATGGATAAGCCTTTATATCAAACAACAGCAACAAAGAGAAAATGAGCAGACTGATGGACAGAACCAAAGTAGAGAGAACTGAGAGATAGAGTAAAGAAAATCAAAATTTGATAAGTGAAATAGAAGTAATGAAAAAATCTCAAGAACACATGAAAAAAATATTACAAGAGTTAGATGGAGAAATAATCGGGAAAAAACAGTTTACAAAGAGAAGGATATAAAACCAGAAGATAGTTCAGCAAAACTAAATGAGCAGGTGCAGCTAGCTCATATCACAAAAAAAAGTCAACAAACATTATGAAAAACAAGCAGAACAGCAGGCTGCAGTGCTGAAGAAATTATAGTTATGGCTAATATTAATCTTGAAATGAAAAAGAAAGTTCTAAAATAATTCTAAATTAATCGGGGTAAATTGTGAACAGAGCAAAGACTGTTGTTTCTCTATGTGGTGAATAAAGAACTCGATTGATATCATAATGATATAAAGAGGAAGAAAATCACATTAGTGAGATGACCGAGTGTTTACAGAATTTTAGTATTCAAGATTATGTAGTGAGATGAAGAAGTGGAAAGTAATAGAAAGAGAAAAACAGGAAAGTAATAGAAAGAGAAAAACAGGAAAGTAATAGAAAGAGAAAAACAGGAAAGTAATAGAAAGAGAAAAACAGGAAAGTAATAGAAAGAGAAAAACATGAAAGTAATAGAAAGAGAAAAACAAGAAAGTAATAGAAAAAAAAACAGGAAATTGAAAATAACATTCACATATGTTAAGCATAAGGAAGAACTGCTGAAAATAACATAAATATATTGGAAGGTTTATTATAAAGACAGATTAGAAATGTGTAACACTTGCGTATCTCTAATGAGGAAACGTTTCGCCACACAGTCGCTTCATCAGTCCATACAAAGGAGAATGGTGAAGAACAGAAGAAGTTTGAGGTAATCAGTCCCTCAATCTAATCAGTCCCTCAATGTAATCAGTCCATCAATCTTGAAAAGAAGATGGACTGATTACATCGACTCAAGGCTGAGGGACTGATTACCTCAAACTTCTCCTGCTCTTCACCATTCTCCTTTGTATGGACTGATGAAGCCACTGTGTGGCGAAACGTTTCCTCATTAGAGATACCCAAGTGTTACACATTTGTCTAATTTATGAACTTGTCGGTTTTCTGAACTATTCATCTACATTATAAAAAGACTATCAGTTATAGAGAAGACCTTTCGAAAGAGGCCAAGGTGAAGGTGGAGGACACTATGCACTGTTACGATATTAAATGAGGATTTAGGTATGGAAAAAAGTTATCTCAGAGAGTAACGGAGTCATACCAACCTGTAAAATGGCTTCTCAAAGAAGAAGCGAATATAGGATAATTAGTAACCAGAGTAAAATATTGTTTTTTTTTATTAACACACCGGCCGATTCCCACCAAGGTAGGGTGGCCCGAAAAAGAAAACTTTCATCATCATTCACCCCATCACTGTCTTGTCAGAGGGGTGCTTTACACTACAGTTATAAAACTGCAACATTAACACCCCACCTTCAGAGTGAAGACACTGTACTTCCCACCTCCAGGACTCAAGTCCGGCCTGCCGGTTTCCCTGAATACCTTCATAAATGTTACTTTGCTCACACTCCAACAGCACGTCAAGTATTAAAAACCATTTGTCTCCATTCACTCCTATCAAATGCGCTCACGCATGCTCGCTGGAAGTCCAAGCCCCTCGCACACAAAACCTCCTTTACCCCCTCCCTCCAACCTTTCCTATGCCGACCCCTACCCCGCCTTCCTTCCACTACAGATTGAGTAAAATATATGAAAATAAAAAGGGAAACAATTAGACAAACACGTTCGTTAATTTTTATGTACTAACACAGATTCAGTAATTTAAAAAATAGAGCTAAGGGACATTATAAATAAGAAACCTGGGATACGTTTTCCTGTGTTCCTTGACGAGTGAATCTTCACTTGATTCTAAACAGTTAAACACCTAAATAATGGTAAAAATTTTAAAATAAAAAATTGCATGTATAGTTAAAGAGTACCTGCTGACGCATCTCTTGGAGGAAGGTCTTGTGGGTCATGTTGAGTAAGTTGTGTAGAGTGTTGCAGAGGAGGGCGTGGGTCTCCATATCCAGACACAGAGAGTAAAATACCATCACCACCTGCACCAACACAACACACCTTAATTCACACAATTTCTAAATATAAGCCAGTCTAAGCCTCTATATGTAATTATGTCTAAGCATCCATAAATAATTTCAGGCCTTCATATGCAATTTCTAAGTAAGAGTAAAAATTTTAGGAACAATTTACAAATGCAATTATAATAATAATTATGTTTTAGTAATTATACTTAATTTTCCTACATAATTTTCCAATAACTCCCTAATACAAGTTTCAATTATTTATAACGAAAACGTTATGAATGGAAATATTTCAAAAGAGAGTAATTTGTTTTTGCAGTAAGTCAGACCAATAAAATAAACTGGAATTTGTATTGCCAGTAATGTGGAATCATAATAAAGCAATATTAATTGCATAAACTTAAAACTTATGGTTTCCTTTCAAGGAGCGTGAATTGATGTCGGGAAGGGCTCTTGATTTAAGGATGTGGAGCTACCCTTCCTTTCCATTGATCAAACCTGATTATCTACTATTCCCCAGGCATTCTATGACCCCAGCAGGTTTAACGCTGCTCCATGGAAATGATAGCTTATTTATATAATTTTGTATGACATTGTGGAGATTCAATGGTAGATATTTCTTGGTATGTCACAGGGAAAGAGAATACCTTGTGACGTTTAACTGATTAGTATATGGGGGATACACAGTGCGTGCTTTTTTTTCAACACCATAAAACAATCTAAACGCTCTCAGGATGTTTCAGTCACATTGAAGACATGATTGATGCATAACGAGTGTTTGAAATCTCTTTCGTTTTGTTATGGGATTATCAGCTGTGTTCTAACTAGTGTACGATTGGTCTGGTTATTTTTGTACAAAATAGCCAGACCAATCTTACCAGTCAGAACACTGCTCATTATCCCTCAACAGTCTTTTGTACCAATCTTACCAGTCAGAACACTGCTCATTATCCCTCAACAGTCTTTTGTACCAATCTTACCAGTCAGAACACTGCTCATTATCCCTCAACAGTCTTTTGTAAGTATTTCACTGTGGCCAGATTTTGTTACAGGTTAGGTTAGGTAAGGTTTGTCAGGAAACATGACAAGTGTTTCCTGACGCGGGTCTTAGCTGTATGATGACCCACAACTGGAGCTTTTGGTCATCTGACCGAGGCCTTCCGCTAATTTTGTTACAATTAGATTGAATAATTAAGCAGAAGATTTATTATTATTCTTAGCAGTAATATGAATAATTAAGCAGAAGATTTATTATTATTCTTAGCAGTAATACTATTAGTATTAATTATTATTATTATTATGATGATGTACAGGTAAGAGCTAAATCCTTAGGGGTTATACAATGTATGAACAGAATATTTGTAATGAGAGGAGAAATAATATACGACCTTCTCAGCGTGGGCTTGGACGAGGGCGGGGTCTTGTAGAGGGTCATGAGCGTCTGGCAGCATCAACAGGTATAAAATCAGCAGGTCCCGGGCCAGAATATGAGGGCTGGAATCCACGAGCACCATCTCCAGCGGCTGTCAAACACCAGAACGATTAATACCATAATTTGTTCTGGTATTATGAGATAGTGAAATAATTTGTCCTGGTAGAATGCAATAAAATAAAACGTTCACTGTATGCTACAGTAACTAAGGGGATGATACTGATCATTAGGTAGGTAGAAGTCGCATTAACAGTATTTTGGTATATTACTGAGCCTCTCTTATTTTAATGGGGTGTAAAACCTACATCTGATAGGCTAGACAGGACCACACACTAGAACATGATCAGATTATTCAAAGGTTCAACTATTTAGAGATAAACCCAAACAAACCGTACAGATAGATTTACCTGTGTACAAGCGTCCGGGGTATCGTGGAGAATGCAGAGGACGTGTTTAAGATCAGCGCCTAGCAGGAGGAGCCGCAGCATCTCCTGGGCCAGCCCGTTCTCCTTCCTTCCATTTCTACTATCCTTACTCGCCTCACTTCCACTGTCACTAGTCTGCTCCTGAGGGTCAGTTGGGGTTACTCATACCATTCCAGATACACATGATCAATATTAAAGATGAAATACATGGATAAAGTATCATGAATTAAAAGTAGTAAATACTACAACCACTGTCAATTTAAAATAATATGCGATGAAATAATTAATGAAAACGGGACGCCACGAGCATAGCTCTCTGTAGTTGCACATAAGAATTACTTATATGTAATTACAGAAAATGTATAGAATCAATGGCTACTAAATGAAATATTACATTGTTCCTTGAAACTTTTTTATATATATAAGCAAAAGTTCAGCTATGCTGTAATTGAGTGCAACATGATATTTAAATGATTAATCGATACACATTCAATTCAATTCAATTCAAGTTTATTCTCTATAAGGGTTACAATGTGGGGTTTACAGGTTTTGGGTATTTTGTGGTTTACATGTTATAAAATACTAATTACAGAGGGGGCCACTAGGACACCTAGCATGGCTAGGCATTTCGAGCAGACTTAGATTAATTCTTTACATTAAGTCCTTACAAATTATAGTATTAAGGCTAAGTGACTACATCATAATTTGTGAGTTTAGCCATGTGAATGCTTTTGTTTTGGCACAATACAAGGTGTCTATATTTCAGTAACATAGGCAAACTTATGACTAGTTAGGATTTATTATTTTAAGATTAAGATTAGTATTTCTGGGTTTATAGTCAGTGGGTGAGTGAGTGTAATTGTGAACCACCAGGTGGTTATCATGTAGTTAGTTGTCGGGGTGGATCAGGGAGATAAGATGTTTTCTAACTGTAGGTTTTTAAGTGATGAATGTGTCTGCAGTTCTATAGTTTTCAGGTAAGGTGTTCCAGATTTTAGGTCCTTTGAAATACATTGAATTTTTGTAAAGGCTTAGTCGAACACGGGGAATGTCATAGAGATGTTTGTGTCTGGTGTTGTGCCTGTGGATCCTGTCACAACTATCAAGAAAGCGTTTTAGGTCAAGGTTAATATTGGAATTTAAGGTCCTTTAGATATAGATTGCACAGTAGTAAGTGTGGATGTTCTGAACAGGAAGTAAGTTTAGATCTATGAAGAGTGGGGGGGGGGGAGGGTGTTGCCAGGGATGGGATTGAGTGATTATTCTTACTGCGGCTTTTTGTTGGGTTATTATTGGCTTTAGGTGTGTTGCTGCAGTTGAACCCCAAGCACAGATAGCATAGGTGAGGTATGGATATATAAGTGAATGTATAGTGTGAGAAGAGCAGTTTGCGGTACGTAGTATCGTATCTTGGAGAGGATCCCAACCGTTTTGGATACTTTTTTTATGTGTTGGATATGGGTGCTGAAATTTAGGTTGTTGTCGAGGTATAGGCCAAGGAATTTGCCCTCATTATGTCTGGCAATTAGAGTGTTGTCGATCTTAATGATAAGTTGCGCAACACCTGCTCTGCTACCAAACATAATATAGTAGGTTTTGCCAGTGTTAAGTGTAAGTTTATTGGCTGTCATCCAAGTCGATATTTTGAGCAGCTCCTCGTTAATAATGGTGTTGAGGGTGGCAAGATTAGGGTGGGAGATGACATAAGTCGTGTCGTCAGCAAAGAGAATGGGTTTCAGGTGTTGGGATATGTTTGGAAGATCATTGATGTAAATGAGGAAGAGCAAGGGTCCAAGGATACTTTTCCCTGCGGAACTCCAGTATCAAGTGGCCGGATTGATGAGGCTGTGTCTTTAATGGTGACATACTGATACCTATTAGAAAGGTAGGATTTAAAATATGCAAGCGCATGCCCTCTTATACCATAGTGGTCAAGTTTGTGGAGTAGGATGCCGTGGTCTACTGTGTCAAACGCTTTTCTTAGGTCAATAAAAATTCCTAGCAATATCCTAACAAGTAGTGAGTCACAAGCATGGGTACTTTCGATGCATATCATTCCTTTTAAAATAGAGATCGCAGAGCATATACCAATTACTACTTGATATTTTGGTTAAGTTTTTGGCTAATAAGTATGTAAAGCTGTGCTTATAAATTTTAAAAATATATGAATGGTTATCACAGTTGAATGTTTATCGGTTTAACTGGAAGAAGGAAAGAGTAGCTAAATTTATGTGATAAAACAGCACTTCATTAGAATGAAGGAATCTTCCCCCTCTCCCCCAGAAAGGTCGTTACATGTTGAGGACACCCAGGATGCTGCAACACTATAATGTATCTGACGTATATTGGTTCTGCGAAAAATCGAAATACCAATGTTAAATATTAAAAATATTGTATACAGATTTTCCAGCATGATAAGGTTTCCATCAGGTCTCCAGCCAAATATATTTAGGCAGTTATATATGCTAGCAGTACACTGGTGTGTGTGTGTGTTTGTGTGTTTAGTGAAAGCGAACTGAACATTTAATTTTTAATGTGAGGTGGAAAACCTTTCATCATATATATGAACTTTAATCTTTTATGGGAGATACTGGTACGCCAGAGGAAGGCCTCGGTCCAATGACCAAAAGCTCCAGTGAGCGGGCCATAACATAACACCCCGCGTCAGGAATTTTCACATTTCTTGTGTCAGACAAAATACCACCGGTGGCAGTGGTGGTTTGGTGATACTAATTAAAATTGCTAACAACTCTAATTTATGTCATTCTTTGAGTTTGCTAACTTGTTCTACATTTAATAATGCGTGAACAAATAATAAAAACATAGGTGATAAGAAACTAAATAAATGTGTAAAAATAATTTAAATAAGGGGAGCAGTATCCATAGATTTAACAACCAAAGCTAAGACATCTATACATAATAGACAAAATGGAATGGGCGCATAATAAAACTATAAAGTTGATAAAAGAAATTAAAAAGAAAAGTTTCTGTGAACTAGTTATGAGTTATATAACAAGAAACACGTTACATGCGCATATGTAAGAGTTGATTTAGAAGTGTACCTTGTGTTGTGGGGAGTGCGTCGCCGCCAGTATCCTCGCCCCCTCATTCTCACTCCACCTATGGGAAATAAATGCTCATATATATATATATATATATATATATATATATATATATATATATATATATATATATATATATATATATATATATATATATATATATATATATATATATATATAGATATATATATATATATATATATATATATATATATATATATATATATATATATATATATATATATATATATATATATATGTCGTGCCGAATATGTAAAACTTGTCAATTAGCAAGAACACATTTAAAATTAAGTCCTTTCTAAAAATTTCTATTATACGTTTAAAGATATATTTTTTTCATTAATGTTAATGTAAAAATTTCAACTTTTGCACCAAAAGAATCTTAGAAAACTTACCAAACCTTATTATAACAAGAACAATTTATTTTAGCCTAACCCAACTAAATATATTTTAGATTTGTTTACAATAATTTAATACTAAACAAACACAGTGAAATATATTTTTTTCGTTAGGTTCAGAATGTATATATATATATATATATATATATATATATATATATATATATATATATATATATATATATATATATATATATATATATATATATATATATTTTATTATCACACTAGCCGATTCCCACCAAGGCAGGGTGGCCCGAAAAAGAAAAACTTTCACCATCATTCACTCCATCACTGTCTTGCCAGAAGGGTGCTTTACACTACAGTTTTTAAACTGCAACATTAACACCCCTCCTTCAGAGTGCAGGCACTGTACTTCCCATCTCCAGGACTCAAGTCCGGCCTGCCGGTTTCCCTGAACCCCTTCATAAATGTTACTTTGCTCACACTCCAACAGCACGTCAAGTATTAAAAACCATTTGTCTCCATTCACTCCTATCAAACACGCTCACGCATGCCTGCTGGAAGTCCAAGCCCCTCGCACACAAAACCTCCTTTACCCCCTCCCTCCAACCTTTCCTAGGCCGACCCCTACCCCGCCTTCCTTCCACTACAGATTGATACACTCTTGAAGTCACTCTGTTTCGCTCCATTCTCTCTACATGTCCGAACCACCTCAACAACCCTTCCTCAGCCCTCTGGACAACAGTTTTGGTAATCCCGCACCTCCTCCTAACTTCCAAACTACGAATTCTCTGCATTATATTCACACCACACATTGCCCTCAGACATGACATCTCCACTGCCTCCAGCCTTCTCCTCGCTGCAACATTCATCACCCATGCTTCACACCCATATAAGAGCGTTGGTAAAACTATACTCTCATACATTCCCCTCTTTGCCTCCAAGGACAAAGTTCTTTGTCTCCACAGACTCCTAAGTGCACCACTCACCCTTTTCCCCTCATCAATTCTATGATTCACCTCATCTTTCATAGACCCATCCGCTGACACGTCCACTCCCAAATATCTGCATACATTCACCTCCTCCATACTCTCTCCCTCCAATCTGATATCCAATCTTTCATCACCTAATCTTTTTGTTATCCTCATAACCTTACTCTTTCCTGTATTCACTTTTAATTTTCTTCTTTTGCACACCCTACCAAATTCATCCACCAATCTCTGCAACTTCTCTTCAGAATCTCCCAAGAGCACAGTGTCATCAGCAAAGAGCAACTGTGACAACTCCCACTTTATGTGTGATTCTTTATCTTTTAACTCCACGCCTCTTGCCAAGACCCTCGCATTTACTTCTCTTACAACCCCATCTATAAATATATTAAACAACCACGGTGACATCACACATCCTTGTCTAAGGCCTACTTTTACTGGGAAATAATTTCCCTCTTTCCTACATACTCTAACTTGAGCCTCACTATCCTCGTAAAAACTCTTCACTGCTTTCAGTAACCTACCTCCCACACCATACACCTGCAACATCTGCCACATTGCCCCATATCCACCCTGTCATACGCCTTTTCCAAATCCATAAATGCCACAAAGACCTCTTTAGCCTTATCTAAATACTGTTCACTTATATGTTTCACTGTAAACACCTGGTCCACACACCCCCTACCTTTCCTAAAGCCTCCTTGTTCATCTGCTATCCTATTCTCCGTCTTACTCTTAATTCTTTCAATAATAACTCTACCATACACTTTACCAGGTATACTCAACAGACTTATCCCCCTATAATTTTTGCACTCTCTTTTGTCCCCTTTGCCTTTATACAAAGGAACTATGCATGCTCTCTGCCAATCCCTAGGTACCTTACCCTCTTCCATGCATTTATTAAATAATTGCACCAACCACTCCAAAACTATATCCCCACCTGCTTTTAACATTTCTATCTTTATCCCATCAATCCCGGCTGCCTTACCCCCTTTCATTTTACCTACTGCCTCACGAACTTCCCCCACACTCACAACTGGCTCTTCCTCACTCCTACAAGATGTTATTCCTCCTTGCCCTATACACGAAATCACAGCTTCCCTATCTTCATCAACATTTAACAATTCCTCAAAATATTCCCTCCATCTTCCCAATACCTCTAACTCTCCATTTAATAACTCTCCTCTCCTATTTTTAACTGACAAATCCATTTGTTCTCTAGGCTTCCTTAACTTGTTAATCTCACTCCAAAACTTTTTCTTATTTTCAACAAAATTTGTTGATAACATCTCACCCACTCTCTCATTTGCTCTCTTTTTACATTGCTTCACCACTCTCTTAACCTCTGTCTTTTTCTCCATATACTCTTCCCTCCTTGCATCACTTCTACTTTGTAAAAACTTCTCATATGCTAACTTTTTCTCCCGTATTACTCTCTTTACATCATCATTCCACCAATCGCTCCTCTTCCCTCCCGCACCCACTTTCCAGTAACCAGAAACTTCTGCTGAACACTCTAACACTACATTTTTAAACCTACCCCATACCTCTTCGACCCCATTGCCTATGCTCTCATTAGCCCATCTATCCTCCAATAGCTGTTTATATTTTACCCTAACTGCCTCCTCTTTTAGTTTATAAACCTTCACCTCTCTCTTCCCTGATGCTTCTATTCTCCTTGTATCCCATCTACCTTTTTCTCTCACTGTAGCTACAACTAGAAAGTGATCTTATATGTCTGTGGCTCCTCTATAAACATGTACATCCTGAAGTCTACTCAACAGTCTTTTATCTACCAATACATAATCCAACAAACTACTATCATTTCGCCCTACATCATATCTTGTATACTTATTTATCCTCTTTTTCTTAAAATATGTATTACCTATAACTAAACCCCTTTCTATACAAAGTTCAATCAAAGGGCTCCCATTTTCATTTGCACCTGGCACCCCAAACTTACCTACCACACCCTCTCTAAAAGTTTCTCCTACTTTAGCATTCAGGTCCCCTACGACAATTACTCTCTCACTTGGTTCAAAGGTTCCTATACATTCACTTAACATCTCCCAAAATCTCTCTCTCTCCTTTACATTCCTCTCTTCTCCAGGTGCATACACGCTTATTATGACCCACTTTTAGCATCCAACCTTTACTTTAATCCACATAATTCTTGAATTTACACATTCATATTCTCTTTTCTCCTTCCATCCCCGATCTTTCAACATTACTGCTACCCCTTCCTTTGCACTAACTCTCTCAGATACTCCAGATTTAATCCCATTTATTTCCCCCCACCGAAACTCCCCTACTCCCTTTAGCTTTGTTTCGCTTAGGGCCAGGTAATCCAACTTCTTTTCATTCATAACATCAGCAATCATCTGTTACTTGTCATCCGCACTACATCCACGCACATTCAAGCATCCCAGTTTTATAAAGTTTTTCTTCTCTTTTTTAGTAAATGTCTACAGGACAAGGGGTTACTAGCCCATTGCTCCCGGCATTTTAGTTGCCTCATACGACACGCATGGCTTACGGAGGAAAGATTCTTTTCCACTTCCCCATGGACAATAGAAGAAATAAAGAAGAACAAGAGCTATTTAGAAAAAGGAGAAAAACCTAGATGTATGTATATATATATATGCATGTACGTGTCTGTGAAGTGTGCCCAAAGTGTAAGTAGGAGTAGAAAGATATCACAGTTATCTAGCGTGTTTATGAGACAGAAAGAGAAACCAGCATATATATATATATATATATATATATATATATATATATATATATATATATATATATATATATATATATATATATATATATATATATATATATATATATGTATATATATATATATATATATATATATATATATATATATATATATATATATATATATATATATATATATATATATATATATATATATATATATATATATATATATATATACATATATATCTTGCCGAATATGTAAAACTGATCAATTAGCAAGAACTCATTTAAAATTAATTCCTTTCTGAAAATTTCTCTTATACGTTTAGAGATATATTTTTTTTCATTAATGCTAATGTAAAAATTTTTAATTTTTCACCAAAAGAATCTTAGAAAACTTACCTAACCTTATTATAACAAGAGCAATTTATTTTAGCCTAACCCAACTAAACATATTTTAAATACGTTTACAATAATTTAGTAGTAAACAAACACAATCAATTATATTTTTTTTCGTTAGGTTCAGAATGATTTTGGCGAAATTATTGCATACACAAATTTTCACTAGTCCTATATGCCAAGATGAGCGTTGCTATTTAAGCCAAGATCGCAAGTTCTGCCTATTCGGGCACGACATATGTATATATATGTATATAATATATATATATATATATATATATATATATATATATATATATATATATATATATATATATATATATATATATATATATATATAACAATTTATTTTAGCCTAACCCAACTAAATATATTTTAGATTTGTTTACAATAATTTAATACTAAACAAACACAGTGAAATATATTTTTTTCGCTAGGTTCAGAATGAATTTGACGAAATTATTGCATACACAAATTTTCACTTGTCCTATATGGCAAGATGAACGTTGCTATTTAAGCCAAGTTCGCAAGTTCTGCCTATTCGGCACGACATATATATATATATATATATATATATATATATATATATATATATATATATATATATATATATAATATATAATATATATATATATATATATATATATATATATATATATATATATATATATATATATATATATATATATGCAAAGGAATTCGCAAGAGCAGGCGAAATATACACAAACACTGATCTCTGGCTGAAGGAGACTCGAACCTACGAACCTTGGAACAAGGTACGCAGTGCTTTACCAATCTACCCACACTGCATTGGTAATATCTCCAGTAAGGCTGATGCATGCAGGGGATGAGATGAAAAGCTGTAAGCCTTCTCCCTGAAAGCTGGCTGCCTTGGATCAAAGTCTAGCGCAAGCTGGACTCCAAGGTATTGGTCCAGTGTGGGTAGATTGGTAAAGCACTGCGTACCTTGTTCCAAGGTTCGTAGGTTCGAGTCTCCTTCAGCCAGAGATCAGTATTTAAATATATATATATATATATATATATATATATATATATATATATATATATATATATATATATATATATATATATATATATATATATATCATAATCAGTCGTACATTTGTGCTTGTCGTTAAATTTGCCATTAGGTTGTAGTCTTGTTTACAAATGAAGCATGTACAAAACATTATACCAGTTATCGACTTTTTAATGTTTTATTAATCTGATAAGTTTTGTAAGTAAATAAGTAATGAGACTTTCTTTGGGTAATATTTTCTAACAAGAAATTTACCTAGAAATAAATATTTACTTAGGTGTTTGAATTGACTGTTTCGAATGGCGTCATAACGATGCTAAATATACCTTACATATAAAGGAACTTTGGTATGAGCTGAGATAGGATAACTCTTAGCCCTTCAGTTGAAGCATGTAACTTACCTGAGGTAGTCGACAGCATGTATGAGTCTTCCCAGGTACTGAGGAATGCCTTTGGCTCGACGGTTCCACTCGTTGATCTTCTTGGCAGCCTCCACCACCTGCCACCAAGGTTGACACTCGCACAAATGCCTCTTTCATTATATTACTACTACTTCTGTCACTGCTTTAAATGTAGTTAACTTTATAGTTTCGTAAGAATAGGTTTATAGTTGAGAAATTTACAGCTGTGTAAAATTAAATTCGTGGGGTGGTGCTAAACCTGCAAGGGTAATACAACTCCATAGGAATAGAATGTAATTAGGTTTGATCCTAAGGAAAGCAATTCCAGTTCCTTGGAACAAGAGTCCTACACCAACATAAAGATCTCCCATCCCAGTTAAGATTCATTTGACATTAAAAAATATGGAAGATAAAAAAAAACTTCAGCGGAGGTGCGTTGATGCCGGTTAAGATCTCTTGTTCCAAGGAATTGTAGTTGTCCTTCCCTTGTGTCGAATCTAATTGCCTCCCATTTCCGAAGAGCTGTATGACCCCTACGGGTTTGGGACTCCCCATTAATGTGATGATAATGAGAGCAAACATTCTTAAATACAATATGAAAGATAAATGTTGGGTGGTGGTGGTGGTGCCAGAGCCTTGCACGTGGGAGTATTTATAGGCTTTGTAGTCAGAGTGATCTATAGGTGTATAAACTGTATGTATAGGCATTAATGTGGGAGTTAGCTTCAGTATAGTCTGGTATTTGTTGGGATACACCTACGGTGGCCGTTCTGGCCTGATGTGGTGTGGCAGAAGCTTAAATATATTCATATTAGTCGTATGTCTGTTATTTGTAAAATAAAGTCAGGTTACAATATTGATAATTGTGTGACATTTTAAGTCTGATAAGTAAATAATCTAACGAAGCGTCAATAAATTATAAATAAATGTCATTAGTATATATTATCTTTGCTTCTGACAGACATAGCCCCACTCTACAAAGGTGGCAGTAAAGCAATTGCAAAGAACTACAGACCGATTGCACTAACATCCCATATCATAAAAATCTTTGAAAGGGTTCTAAGAAGCAAGATCGTCAACCACCTTAATATCCATCAGTTACACAACCCAGGGCATCACGGGTTCAGAGCAGGTCGTTCCTCCCTGTCCCAGCTACTGGACCACTATAACAAGGTCCTGGATGCTATAGAGGATATATAAAATACGGATGCAGTATACACAGACTTTGCGAAAGCTTCGACAAGTGCGACCATGGTGTAATAGCGCACAAAATGCGTGATAAAGGAATAAGAGGAAAAGTTGGTAGATGGATCTATAACGTCCTAGCAAATAGAATACGAAGCGTAATAGTAAACAGTAGTCTGAGGCAGCTACGGTGAATGCTCTGTTCCACAAGGCACAGTACTCGCTCCCATCCTATTCCTCATTCTTATATCTGACATAGACAGATGTAAGCCATAGGTCCGTGTCTTCCTTTGCGAATGACACCCGAATTACCATGGCAGTGACCTCCATCCAAGACACCGCGAGACTCCAAGCGGACATAACCAAATCTTCGAATGGGCCATTCAAAACAATATGAAGTTCAATGAAGGGAAATTTCAAATACTCATATATTGAAAACTTGAGGAAATTAAAACTGTATCAGGGTATACAACAAATTCTAACCATACAGTAGAGCTAAAAAGCTAAAAAGTAATGTGAAGGACCTGAGAGTGATAATGTCAGAGGAACTCATCTTCAAAGACCACAACAATGTACCTACCGTATCTGCTAGAAAAATGATAGGATGGATAAGGAGAACCTTCAGAATTAGGGACGCCAAGCCCATGATGATTCTCTTCAAACCGCTTGTTCTCTCTAGGCTGGAATACTGCTGTACACTAACTGCCCACTTCAAGGCAGGCGAAATTGTTAACCTGGAGAGTGTACAAAGAACATTCACGGCACACATAAGTACGATAAAGCACCTAAATTACTGGGAACGGTTAAATTCACTTGATTTGTATTTCCTGGAATGCAGGCGAGAGAGATACATGATAATATACACTTGGAAAATCCTAGAGGGATTAATACCAAATGAAAAGCATTCCCCCAATGAAAAGCAAGGGTGCCACGAGTACACTGAGAGACAACACAATAAGTGTCAGGGGCCCAAGACTGTTTAACTGCCTCCTAGCATACATAAGGGGGATTACCAAGAGACCCCTGGCTGTCTTCAAGTTGGCACTGGACAGGCCCATAAAGTCAATACCTGACCAGAGGGGCTGTGGTTCATACGTCAGTTTGCGTGTGGCCAGCAGTAACAGCCTGGTTGATCAGTCCCTGATCCACCACGAGGCTTGGTCTCAGACCGGCCGCGGGGACGTTGACCCCCGAAACCCTCCCTAAGTATAATTTCTAAACTGAATTATAAATACAGTGGAACCTCTGGTCACGAACACTTCCGAACATGAACAAATCGGTTCATGGCCAAAAAAATTGTCAAATTGTTACATCTGGTCATGAACACATAATCGGGTGCCGAACAAACAGCCGCGCCAATTTTCACATTCCGCGCCCTTTTTTTTCACGTGCCAATTTTCCCCACTTCCTGTTGTTTATGTACACTGCACACCTCGCCTTGTAGTCGGTCTGAGTCAGACGTGTGTTCATTTGCTGTGAACTCCTTGTGTTGTATTTCGTGTGTTTTTTAAATCATTTTACAATTAACCATGGCCTCGAAGCAAGTGAAGAGTGGTAATGTGGGTAAAAAGAAGGGTTTAAAGAAAACTGAAATAGAAGTGAAGAAGGAAAATTATTAAAAAGTATGAGCGTGGTGTGAGTGTTACCGATCTTGCTGCGGAGTTCGGGAAGCCCAAGTCTACGATCTCGACTGTTCTGAAGCAGAGAGTGGCTATTAAAACAGCTAATGTTGCTAAGGGAGTTATGATGTTAACCCAGCAGAGGCCTCAAGTGCTGGAAGAGGTGGACAGACTGTTGCTAGTGTGGTTGAACGAGAAGCAACTTGCAGGTGATAGCGTAAGCGAGGCTATCATATGCGAGAAAGCCTGGAAGATCTGCAGCAGAATTACCCTTCTACGAGTGCAGAAAGTGATGAATTAAAAGCCAGTAGAGGATGATTTGAAAAGTTTCGTAAGAGAAGTCGCATTCATAGTGTGGTAAGGCATGGAGATGTTGCGAGTTCTCGTGTTGCTGCTGCGGAAGCGTTCGCGAAAGATTTCGCTGAATTCATGAAGGTCAAAGGATACGTCCCGCAATAAGTGTTGCGGGTCTCGAACGGACATCTGTAATATTAGTTTCCTCTGTTGTTCAAGGTTTTCTCAGTGTTATTAGAGGATTTTTACATTTAGTTTACTATTACACTGTGCATTCTGTGGTATAATTAACTATTTTTGTGCTTAAAAATCTCAAAAAAAAAAAAATTACATACAGTTCGTAGGGTCTGGAACGGATTAATCGTATTTACATACAATTCAATGGGAAAATTAGGTTCAGTTCGTGACCAGAGTTTTGGAACGAATTATGGGCATGACCAAAGGTTCCACTGTATATAGATACACTGTATATAGATATTTTTAAAGATTTAGCAATATAGAAATATCGGAGAAAAACAAATGCACTTTTGAGAGCAACTTTATGGAGATTTTGAGGGAAGACGTATCAAGTATTGAGTATACATGTGTTGGAGCAGGCGGTGTATCTGTGGGTATGTTCTCAGATGATAGTGGCGGTGGTGCGCGGTGTAACCGCAGCCAGGCAAGGATGTCCTCTGTATCGCATATCTCGCAGGTGCTCACCAGGAGACAACACTCAAACACAGGCTAAAAATGTGTGCAGATTTTTGGTTTACGTATGATTTTTACAGTCACGGGTAGCTGCCGTGACCTCGGGATGATTTTAAAATAACATTCGTGAGTAACATTAAGGAATTTTTAAGAGACGAAGGATGTTTTAACCTACTGTAAATGTTCATTTATGTTTTGTTGTGAGAGCTTGGGTGAGGATAACTGTTAATTTCTCTTCAAATGGAGTTTTGTTACGCGAGTATCGGAGTGTATATCCTTTCATGTGTCGATTGGCGTCTAGGAGTGGCAGCAAAAATTTTCTCAATATCCCTGATGAATAAAATACCACCATACAAGAAAATTATTAAAATGAAATTAATGAATATGGTATTTTTGTTTAATAAATGTATGAAAGAAGGGAAGGTACCTAGAGATTGGCAGAGA
>NC_091346.1:24595124-24620124 GCF_038502225.1 Cherax quadricarinatus | reverse complement strand
AGCCTACCCACAAGCTTGCAGAATTACTCTGTTATTTTCCCTGGCCTTGAAAAATAATCAAGGTACTCTAAAATCTTATTTTCTCTGTTACATTATAACTATATACTGTAATATGTAAAACTGTTATGCTACACATGTGGCACAAACTAGAGCCCTCTTTACCAGCCTAATTATAACATTATGCCTGATAACAAATGACTAGACCACTACGTTTGTTAGTATATCAGGTTGAGTTGACTCTCACCTTTTGTTTGGCTTGGAGACAGACAGACCTGTGGTTTTTTGCGTCGATCTTCCTGCAGGAGTCTGTGCAGTAAGTGGCGACGACACACTCAGGGCAGGGCACACCTCCCAGGGCTTCTTCCCTCCCGCAGTAGTTGCAACACACACGCCTCCTGCTGCTGTTCACACACTCGTCCTGGTACACAATGAAGTTAATTTAATTATGCGAAGTGCTAAACTCGTGTAGATCATTCAGTGTAAGAAGTGGCGGAGGCTTGATCCTCCATCCGCTAACAGCCAGCCACAGCTTAGCGGTGAGGGTCGGGTATCTCATCACAGACGTCCACGGATCAATCCTCCCGCCCCAAAACAACGAGTCCTAGTACACAAAAAGCATCTAGAAGATATTATTAATAACACCTAATTCTCACCAGATCATATAAGTGTAACTGAAAAAATCATGTGCTACACTAGCTAACTATTAAATACCTTTCAAATATATGGATGGAGAGATATTGAAAAAGTCGTTTACAACTTGTATTAGGCTGTGTGGTGTCCACATTAAAATATTGTGGATCTTGTAGAAAAAGACCAAAGAGCTGTGAAATAGATCCCAAAGCGAAAAAAAAATATGAATTATGATGAAATGTTGAAAAAAATAATGACTACGCTGGCTGGTAGGAAGAAAAGTGATACGATATCACTGAAGGTTATAAAAGAATGTGAAAAAAATAGATAAAAAGTTTTTAATTCTTCTAACAAGGATAAGAAGCCACATATAAATTGAAAAAAAAATGGAGTAGAAGGAATATTGGGAATTTCTTTTTTACAAACAGTGTCGCAGAAGAATGGAATAAATTGCGAGAGGAATTAGCAAGCGCTATAACCACTGGAAATTTAAACAATTATAGAATAAACAAGTTAAATGACGACAGGACCAGGAGCATAGCACTGCTCCTATAGCGTCAAACAGGTAATTCCAAGGAACTAGGTTCCTTGATGTTGGTGAGGGGCTCTTGACCTAGGAACTGGATATGTGCTCCAATTCCCTGAATTAAGCCGGAATGCCTTACATCCCCCCCCCCCCCACAAGCGCTACATAATCCCTGCGGGTTCATCGCTCCCCATGATAATAATCCAAGGACCTAGAAAAGGTTATATACACCGAGAGTTGTGTTTCTCTCACTGTAAATGCCGAGAGTTTATTTTAATCCCCATAAAGGACTGAAGTCTTCTTGACTGGTGGTGAGAGATACACTGCCCAGTTTCAATAAGAAACATTCCTGAATATGAAACTGGTGTAAGACATGTGTCTTATTTATCAGTATGTCTTTTCAACATGCACGCTGTATGACTTACGGGTTTAGCTCTTGGTTATGATTATAATAATAATAATAATGACCCCTACAGGTAGGGACAGATCTACTATGAAACTAATGAAGTTTAAGCTTCAGGGTCCCTAATCCCGGAGGGGCCCCAGAAGCCACTCTAATCAATATTACTGTATGAGAAGGGTTTTTAAAAATATTAATAATATAGTGTAATTTAGTACAAAATAATACTTAAAATCAAAATCAAAAGGTTATTAAAGTATCGTGTAGGTTAGCCGTTGCTGGTTGCAAAGGGGCCCCATAACAGTTCAAACTTCAAGTCCCAAAAAATATAGGTCCACCATTGCCTACAGGTATACCGCTTCCCCTACGACAGGATAACAGCGGCTTGTGAATAGTAAAAAAAAAAAAAAAGATCGTGACATGGGCTACTTGGAGATAGGAAGAGAGGAAAGATGAAAGCAGCAACACTGAGTGTTAGGTGCTCCTAGTTGTTACTTCTCAACACCCACCCACCTAGAGTGGGGTGTCTCGATGCTGATGAGGGGCTCTTGATTCAAGGAATTAATGCTACTATCCCTTTTATTGGAGTAAACCTGATTGCCTGCCATTCTCCTGGTGCTGTATGTTATCTACAAGTTAACCTCTTCTCAGTCATTACAACAATATAAATACACTTGTTTGTTTACTTTTAAATGTAAAGTTCTGAAAAAAAAATCTAAAAACCTGTATATTTCAATTTTTGCAACAGATAGAAGTATATATTTTTTGTATTGTAAGTGATTTCCAAGTTAAATTTTCTGCTTTATATTCAATGCCCCTCAAGGGAGGTTTCTCGACGCTGGTGAGGGGCTCTTGATCTAGGGAACTGGATCTGGGCTCTAGTTCCCTGAATTAAGCCTGAATACCTTCCATCACAGCTCCACAAGCTCTGTATAATCCTACGAGGTTAGCGCTCCCCCATGATTGTAAGAATAATCATATTCTATGCATGCAAGAAAGGCCTGTATGATTATTCCTTAGGTTACCTGCAGCTTGAAAGACTGAAGCCTGACAGCTTAGTCTGTTAAGCTCGGCTACTAAGCTCCAGCAGCTCCGTGACGACTGATGTTAAGCCTATCATCTTTATTCTCTTCCACCCTTTATAAAAGCAAGGGAACCTTAAGCCGGTGAAAGGCTCTTGATCCAAGGATTTGAACCCACACTCCCCTTTCCCGGATCAAAGCAAATTACCTCTAGTTCCCCAGGCTCTGTATGACCCCCTACAGGTTTGGCACTTCACTGTGAATATATTCTCATACAAAGAAACACGAAAATAAAATTAAAGAAATATTATGAGAAGTGTGTTGGGCTGGCGGACGGATGTGTGTGTGTGATGGTATTCCTACAACTGTACCCTTGCACCACGACGGTGCTGCCACTACTGTACCCCTGCATTACGACTGTACTTCTACTGCTGTACCCCTGCACCACGACGGTACTGCCACACATGTACCCCTGCATCACGACGGTACTTCCACTACTGTACCCCTGCACCACGACGGTACTGCCACAAATGTACCCCTGCATCACGACGGTACTTCCACTACTGCACCCCGGCATCACGACGGTACTTCCACTACTGTACCCCTGCATCACGATGGTACTTCCACTACTGCACCCCTGCATCACGACGGTACTTCCACTACTGTACCCCTGCACCACGACGGTGCTGCCACTACTGTACCCCTGCATCACGACGGTACTTCTACTACTGTACCCCTGCATCACAACGGTACTTCCACTACTGTACCCCTGCAACACGACGGTACTGCCACAAATGTACCCCTGCATCACGACGGTACCTCCGCTACTGTACCCCTGCATCACGACGGTACTTCCACTACTGTACCCCTGCAACACGACGGTACTTCCACTACTGTATCCCTGCATCACTACGGTACTTCCACTACTGTACCCCTGCATCACCACGGTACTTCCACTACTGTACCCCTGCAACACGACGGTACTTCCACTACTGTACCCCTGCATCACGACGGAACTGCCACTACTGTATCCCTGCATCACGACGGCACTTCCACTACTGTACCCCTGCATCACGACGGTACTTCAACTACTGTACCCCTGCATCACCACGGTACTTCCACTACTGTACCCCTGCATCACGACGGTATTTCCACTACTGTACCCCTGCATCACGACGGTACTTCCACTACTGTACCCCTCCATCACGACGGTACTTCCACAAATGTACCCCAGCATCACGACGGTACTTTCACAAATGTACCCCTGCACCACGACGGTACTGCCACAAATGTACCCCTGCATCACGACGGTACTTCCACTACTGCACCCCGGCATCACGACGGTACTTCCACTACTGTACCCCTGCATCACGATGGTACTTCCACTACTGCACCCCTGCATCACGACGGTACTTCCACTACTGTACCCCTGCACCACGACGGTGCTGCCACTACTGTACCCCTGCATCACGACGGTACTTCTACTACTGTACCCCTGCATCACAACGGTACTTCCACTACTGTACCCCTGCAACACGACGGTACTGCCACAAATGTACCCCTGCATCACGACGGTACCTCCGCTACTGTACCCCTGCATCACGACGGTACTTCCACTACTGTACCCCTGCAACACGACGGTACTTCCACTACTGTATCCCTGCATCACTACGGTACTTCCACTACTGTACCCCTGCATCACCACGGTACTTCCACTACTATACCCCTGCAACACGACGGTACTTCCACTACTGTACCCCTGCATCACGACGGTACTGCCACTACTGTATCCCTGCATCACGACGGCACTTCCACTACTGTACCCCTGCATCACGACGGTACTTCAACTACTGTACCCCTGCATCACCACGGTACTTCCACTACTGTACCCCTGCATCACGACGGTATTTCCACTACTGTACCCCTGCATCACGACGGTACTTCCACTACTGTACCCCTCCATCACGACGGTACTTCCACAAATGTACCCCAGCATCACGACGGTACTTTCACAAATGTACCCCTGCATCACGACGGTACTCCCACATATGTACCCCTGCACCAGGACGGTACTTCCACTACTGTACCCCCGTATCACGACGGTACTTCCACAAATGTACCCCAGCATCACGACGGTACTCCCACAAATGTACCCCTGCATCACGACGGTACTCCCACAAATGTACCCCTGCATCACGAAGGTACTTCCACTACGTACCCCTGCATCACCACGGTACTTCCACTACTGTACCCCTGCATCACGACGGTATTTCCACTACTGTACCCCTGCATCACGACGGTACTTCCACTACTGTACCCCTGCATCACGACTGTATTTTACTACTGTACCCCTGCAACACGACGGCACTTCCACAAATGTACCCCAGCATCACGACGGTACTTCCACAAATGTACCCCAGCATCACGACGGTACTTCCACAAATGTACCCCTGCATCACGACGGTACTCCCACAAATGTACCTCTGCACCACGACAGTACTTCCACTACTGTACCCCTGTATCACGACGGTACTTCCACAAAAGTACCCTTGCGTCACGACGGTACTTCCACAAATGTACCCCAGCATCACGACGGTACTTCCACAAATGTACCCCAGCATCACGACGGTACTTCCACAAATGTACCCCTGCATCACGACGGTACTTCCACAAATGTACCCCTGCATCACGACGGTACTTCCACAAATGTACCCCTGCATCACGACGGTACTCCCACAAATGTACCTCTGCACCACGACAGTACTTCCACTACTGTACCCCTGTATCACGACGGTACTTCCACAAAAGTACCCTTGCGTCACGACGGTACTTCCACAAATGTACCCCTGCATCACGACGGTACTTCCACTACTGTACCCCTGCACCACGACGGTACTTCCACTACTGTACCCCTGCACCACGACGGTACTTCCACTACTGTACCCCTGTACCACGACGGCACTTACACAAATGTACCCCTGTATCAGGAGGGTACTTCCACTACTGTACCCCTGCACCACGACGGTACTTCCACAAATGTACCCCTGCATCACGACAGTACTTCCACAAATGTACCCCTGCATCACGACTGTACTTCCACAAATGTACCCCTGCACCACGATGGTACTTCCACAAATGTACCCCTGCACCACGACGGTACTTTCACAGCTGTACCCCTGCACCACGACGGTACTTCCACAAATGTACCCCTGCACCACGACGGTACTGCCACAAATGTATCCCTGCACCACGATGGCACTTCCACAAATGTACCCCTGCACCACGACGGTACTTCCACAAATGTACCCCTGCACCACGACGGTATTTTCACAGCTGTACCCCTGCACCACGACGGTACTTCCACAAATGTACCCCTGCATCACGACGGTACTTCCACTACTGTACCCCCTGCACCACGACGGCATTTCCACAAATGTACCCTTGCACCACGACGGTACTTCAACAACTGTACCCCTGCATCACGACGGTACTTTTACAGCTGTACCCCTGCACCACGACGGCACTTTCACAAATGTACCCCTGCATCACGACGGTACTTCACAACTGTACTCCTGCATCACGACGGTACTTCACAACTATACCCCTGCACCACGACGGTACTTACACAACTATACCCCTGCACCACGACGGTACTTCCACAACTGTACCCCTGCACCACGACAGTACTTACATATCTGTACTGCACCACGACAGTACTTACACAACTGTACTGCACCACGACAGTACTTACACAACTGTACTCCTGCATCACTACGATACTTCACAACTACACCCCTACACTACGATCAATGTATTACAACGCTGTATAGCAAGGCACATGGGAGCGAAATGCCTCTCAGACTGGCGAGTTTGAGAGTGCAACTCATCTTATTAAAAACAGTTTAGTTACACAGCTTAATTTATTGGCTCATAGTTGTTACCCTACCTCAGCTGATTACCAAGCCCAGACTTATTAAAGGAATACTGCCACTTTGACGTTACCCACAATGGCTGCACAACACCTTGATAGATATTTACCACTAGGTGAACGGGGCAGCATGTGAAAGGAGAAACTCATGCGTCCCTCAGTCAGGAAATCTAACTCTGATCTTTTTACGAACCGAATACTCCACCACTGAGTGGCAGGTCACTTAATTTCTTACGTTTACTAAAGTGAAAAATCTAAGTTTACTGAAACCACCTACACCGTATTAAAAAACTTGCCTTAGTAATTAATGTATTAATTATAAAGAATACAAGTTACAATACCGTGGCCAGAACAACTGTGTTAACCTTGTCGTAACTTGATAATGGTCAATTATGAACTGAAATATCTCAAGTTTCCTCTCCAATTTGGGCGTAATAGTGAAATGAACTCAGTGTGGTTGGTAGAAAAAGCATTGCAATGTAGGATGCAGCAAGCCTACTAGCCTATGCTATGCAGGCTCTTCGCAAACCCAAACATTCTCACATCAGTCAAATCATTTTTCAAAGCTATTGATTAAAAACAAGAAAAGATGAGCACTGCAGTAGGCTATAGACGAGCACTGACATACAGAATGTTGTTGGTACTAACCAGGTGTTTTGAGTCTGATGTATTGTGTATGAATGTTAGTAGTGAATGGTGGTACTGACCAGGTGTCTGAGTCGATCTTTCTTCTGGCAAGCGAGGGAGCAATAGAGAGCAAATCTGCAGGCAGAGCACCAGAGTCTGCCCGTAGCGTCGCACACCCAGCACCGCCCCGACCTCGAGTCCATTCCTGCACAAACACAAATCAAACATTAATGAAGCTATGCACTCTAATATTTAAATATTTTATACTTGCACAAACACAAGTGATTTTTTTTTCTTTATTGCCTAATTCTTTATACTATTGCTTCATTAAAGGTTGGATTCGATTGGCGTACTGCCGATAATAGTGACAGAAGTTTTGTGAATTATTATTATGCGAGTAAATTACCCGCATGAGGTTTACAGGGTATTACCCGAGCAATTAATCTGGGAGAGATAAGTGGGACTTAAGTCACAGTAGGTCGCCGAAATCTAACTCCCTCGATGCCCACTTCTTCACCACTCTCACTAAAAGCTAGACCTGACATTAAATTAATAATTGCAATATTAAAACCAGCTGCTCGGGTAAATTAAAATTTTGGATTTGTATAAGATTAGGCTTTCTGGGTACACAAGAGAAATTTATATTACCACTTACTATTTAATTACTGTAGATGGATGACATCACAACACTGGCCTGACACCTTGACCCTACACTGGCCAGCGAGATCTAAATGCAAGGACTAACGGGGCACTTCCCTGTGAGTGATGGTCGTATCCCTTATCTTCCGTCATCCACATGTAATTCTTGTGGTCCCACAAATTTCCTGTCCCAGTTCTTCAGCATGGGAACATTAACACAGGTTCCTATTACAATTTCAAGCCGAAAAACCACAATTTAGCTACGAAGACGCTCGATTATTAGCTGAATTTTCCACGACAACCATTGCCCACAAATTACAAGTGGCGTCTCCTCTCTGGCGTCACTACTGGCTGTTCTACATCCCCCTCACTCGAAATTTTTCGAAAGGGTCAAATCAGCATCATATTTTATTACACACTGTATTATTCAAATTTATATATGCTGAATTTAGGAAAATCCAAAATTTTCCACAGGAAGGACGCAGGTTCCAGAACAACCAAGTACTTGGTAACATCATCTACTCCCTCGTACCATAAGTAATAGCTTTGAGGCTTCTCCCTACTCCTACCATAGGTAACAGCTTCTTCCCCTTCTGCCATAGGTACCGGTTCCTCTTCCCCATTCCTATCATAGATAACAGTTCCTCACAATTTACAGTTTTTCCCCACTGTCATAGTAACAGTTATCATTTCAATACTAGATGCAACTCGGTTCCTGACCAGCCGGGCTGTGGCTCGTACGTTGGTTTGCGTGCAGCCAGCAGCAACAGCCTGGTTGATCAGGCTCTGATCCACCAGGAGGCCTGGTCACAGACCGGGCCGCGGGGGCGTTGACCTCCGGAACTCTCTCCAGGTAAACTGTAATGGATCATCAACTTGGGCAAGAGTCATTCAGCATCATTTACTAATGTAAGAGTCATTCATCATCATTAATTTAGATAAAGGTCAAACTTATGTAAGGATCATTCATCATTTAGATAAGGGTCATTCAGCATTAATTTATATCTCTGTTTCAGCATTGTGGATACCAGCTGGGCGTCTTCTGTTGTAACAGTTTTCAACAAGGTATTCGTCAACCGTGCGTCTTCTGTTGTAAAAAGAATATCATCAAATTATATCTCAAGACTAACCTCTACCAGTACTGGAAATGCTCTCCGTTCTGTGTGATATATCGACGAAACTAGAAAGTCTGTAGGATCTGTCTATATCAGTTATACAAGTCATACAGTAAGCCGTAGTTAATATTTCTCCTGACCAGTATCTTATAACGTACGCATGCTGTGGGCTCTAATATTGGGCTCTAATATTGGGCTCTAATATTGGTGTATCTTTTATTACTACTACTACTACTACTACTACTACTACTACTACTACTACTACTACTACTACTACTACTACTACTACTACTACTACTACTGCTGCTGCTGCTGCTGCTGCTGCTGCTGCTGCTGCTGCTGCTGCTGCTGCTGCTGCTGCTGCTGCTGCTATTATTATAGGGCGCTACAGCTGGGTCTCCAGCTTCGTCTGAGAGGTCAGAAGAGTTAGGTGTCCCTTACAAAGGATTGAACTTTCAGCGTTTCATACACAATTCCTTCTACTGTAGGTTTTGATCCTAATTTTCTTGTCTTTTGAACGATTACTACTAGTTTGTATGACCAATACTTTTGTTAGATCATGTCTCTTATTGTATGACCAATATCAGTTATATATGAACATATCTTGATTTCGTGACCAACGTCTGGTTGGTACGATTTATCTGTTTAGTATGACTATTCCCAATTCAGTTACCATTGTCTCTTGTATGTGCCCATTATTCATTCTTGTTACCAATATCTGCTGTGACCAATATGTGTGGTATTGGACCATTATCAGCTGCTTGAACATCCTCCTCTGTTAACAATATATGTTATGTGTAACTAGGATTTGATTTAATTCGCCGGTGTAGTTGCAGCTAGGGTCTTTTTCATGATGTGACTCAGCGAAGTGAAACCTCTGGTCACGAACGCTTCCAAACACGAACAAATCGGCTCACGACCAAAAAATTCGCCAAATTTTTGCATCTAGTCACGAAAGACATAATCGGGTACCGAACAAGCACAGCCGCGCCAATTTTCACAGTCTGCACTATTTTTTTTTTTCCACACGCCAATTTTTCCCACTTCCTGTTGTTTATGGACACCTAACAAAGACCATCGCCTTGTAGTCGGTCTCGGCCAGACACGAGCTCATTCACTGTGAACTCCTTGTGTTGTATTTCGTGTGTTTTTTAATTCATCATGTTTTCTTGGTTGTTTACGGTATGTTTTTTCTCTGCTATTTAAGGTTTTTTCTTTATTAAACTGCGCATTATTTTGTATAATTAAGGATTTTTCAAACTTTGATTATTTTTTTCTGTCCTTGAAACTCTTAAAAAAAAAACTGTTTACAGCAAACGGTTTATAGGGGTCTTTAACGGACTCATGCAATGTTAGTTTTCTCTGTTGTTCAAGGTTTTCTCGGTGTTATTCAAGGTTTTTACATTAAGTTTACTGTTACACTGTGCATTCTGTGGTATAATTAACTATTTTTGTGCCTAAAAATCTTAAAAAAATATATACATACAGTTCGAAGGGTTCTGGAACGGATTAATCGTATTTACATACAATCCAATGGGGAAATTAGGTTCGGGTCACGACCAAATCGGGTCGCAATTTTGGAACGAATTATGGTCGTGACCAGAGGTTCCAATGTGTGTGTGTATATATATATATATATATATATATATATATATATATATATATATATATATATATATATATATATATATATATATATATATATATATATATATATATTATATATATATATACTGTGTAGGCGAAACGTTTCAAAATAAAGATACCTAACTGTTGCATATGTGTCTTACCTAACAACCTGTCGGTATTTTATACCATATATATATATATATATATATATATATATATATATATATATATATATATATATATATATATATATATATATATATATATATATATATATATATATATATATATATATATATATATATATATATATATATATATATATATATATATATATATATATATATATATATATATATATATATATATATATATATATATATATATATATATATATATATATATATATATATATATATATATGCGATAAGATCAAAGTAAACAGGCGATATCACAATATGCAAAACAACCACTATGAAAAAAAGCTCTTTCGTGAGAAATCACGAAAGCACCTGGAAATTCAATATGCACATTATCAAGGTCCTTGATAATGTGCATAATGTGATATCACCTGTTTACTGTTACCTTAATGCTTATAAATGTATATATATGTATGTTTTTCTTCAGTCTGCCTATGAAACATGAGACGAAGCCTCGTAGTGCAATTCATCCTGTGCTCTCGACTTAGTAAATATTTTGCAGCAATGTGAATTTGTCTTAAATACGAACTGATGTCTATATTTGACCCATGCTCTCGTTATTTATTGGTTAAAGTATGCATAATTACCAGATTTGAGTAATTTATGCGCATTTATAATATTTAAGTAAATCTGAGAAATAAATTATTGTATAGGAGAACGCGCCGAGAATTCTCTGTTGACAGTAAGGTAAGACAAGTGTTAGTTAGCCATTTGTTGACTTGAGTACGCTTTAAAAATTGTATGAATTTACGTATGGGGAGTCAGACTTAATTTATTGTTACATGGAGTGCATAAGATAAGATAAGATAAGATTTCGTTCGGATTTTTAACCCCGGAGGGTTAGCCACCCAGGATAACCCAAGAAAGTCAGTGCGTCATCGAGGACTGTCTAACTTATTTCCATTGGGGTCCTTAATCTTGTCCCCCAGGATGCGACCCACACCAGTCGACTAACACCCAGGTACCTATTTGCTGCTAGGTGAACAGGACAACAGGTGTAAGGAAACGTGTCGAAATATTTCCACCCGCCGGGAATCGAACCCGGGCCCTCCGTGTGTGAAGCGGGAGCTTTAGCCACCAGGCTACCGGGCCACCATATACAGTATATTAAATCTCGATTAAGTTGCGGTTTGTAAAACCAAAATAAAAGCATAACGTTTTATTTGCAAAGAATGTTTGCGCTTGGTATTTCTTTAAAACTGATTGTATCGCGTTTCTCAAGTGCTGTGTTGCCCCTACAGGTTCAGCATTGATTATTGTGAATGCAATAATATTGTACCAACGACTTTTTCAGCTGAAATCGAATGAATTTCGTTCATTTTCTTTCATTTCATTGTATAGGGTCTTTTAGAAGCCGTGTTTTATCTAAATAAAAATAATTAGATTATTAATTCGTACAGTTCTCCTGCATGTATGTGACGTCACTGCTAGCTGAGGCTGCCGCCTGTAAGATTGATATTACCGACCTTTATATTTCTATTAATTCATACTCAGGATATATGAAAAATCTGTTAATGATTTTCTCCTTTTGTAGTGGGATATTGCAATAAACGGCAAGAGTCATCTAGTTAAAAGCCAGTTCGTGCAGACTTGATAACGATTTCATTTTGTGAGTAACCCACATCCCTAAACATAGTAATTTCAGGTTCTAAATGGTATGGTGATACAGACACACTGGAAGAGGAAGCTTGTCCCCAATATTTAGAGGGTGAATGCACGTACGTCACTCGTGCTTTCAGTTCACTACAGTTCCCCCATATAGTGTGGAAACGGACTACAAAAATATTCTACGGAGTGAACAACTTATCAGCTTAAGTAACCACCAGATTCACCGTTTTGTCGGTCAACAATGTGGCGTCTAATTTGGCCAAGCTGTTTAACAACCAAACCCACCAACTTTTCCTCTTTAATTAAAGGCTTGGTGCAGAAACCCAAGAATGAACCTTCGACCAGCGCAGGGGTATACATAATTCCGTGTGGTGGATGTGACAAAAAGTATGTGGAAGAAACTTCTAGGTCATTAAGTATCAGACTTCTGAAACACAAACGCCTGCAGACAGGATGACCAAAAAAACGCCTGTGTGAAACGCAGAAATAAATGTGGGGACATATTAAGTTTAACGAAGCACAACTAGTCATCCATGAAATGACTGACAGAGGCGAAAGTTGCCGGAAGCTGCCTTAATTAGCACAATTGACACTATTCCATGAAGTGTGGAAGCTTTCAAATTTTGACTAAAAGATTGTTATCTGTATTAGGATCCCCCGTTACGTGAACACAGTGTGAGATTGGAGAAGCTGTGCTGCAGGCTACTGGCTCATGCTAGACACGTCCTGCTGAAATCCAATCTCTCTCGCTGATATATCTGTCCAACATTTTCTGCCATTTGACGTACTTCCCACCTCACCTCACTTTTGCTTGTCATACGGCTGCCCCCGCCATAGGGTTGTAAGTGGTACTCCACTTGACCTGCAGAAGACTCACCGTGCCCTAGTCATTGGGCTGCCCCTTCCATAGGACTGTAAACTGTACTTCCCTTGACATGAATGCTCACTGTGCCCCTGTCGTAGGGCTGTAAACGGTACATCACTTGTACCAATTCCGACACTTCAGAAGCCACTGCCGGGTCACCACATGGAGAAGACCCGGGCCAGGACCCAAACCTACATAAACATAAACATACTGCACGTGTCTTAATTTCATCATGCTACTCTGTATTAGGACTGATGAAGCCACTCGTGGCGAAACGTTTCCCTTAATATCTTGAACTGTACGCAAGTGTCCTTTTCCACATAGTGATTTTAGCTACCTATTTGTTACTCCATATTATGTAATAATTAACTGGTTTGCCGTCTAAATAAATATCAAAATTACAACAGCAAGAGGGCAATATTTCATACATCGTCATATAAAAATATTAAGCGTTCATAAAAGAGTAATAAATAATTATATATACCTCAAGAATATTTATGTTAACCTTATTCAGTTTACCTTTATTAACCAATACAAGTTTCATATCTGTAACGCTGTACGTATAAATTGGTTACGCAAAATGTTACATGCACTTAATTACGTGACAAGAAGCCACACTGATAATAAAGATCTTAGCACACAGTTGCCAACATGCTCATATTCCCAGCCTTGGCGGTTGATTTCTGCGGTCCATTAATATTTGTCTTGATTGTGTGTAACCTCTACAACAACACACAAAATCACATTAACTGTTCACTCACAAATAAATACTTAAATGAAAATCTGCACAAGAATAATCCACAACAGCGTTGTCCACTAAGCAGGAATGTGTCATCTGCTTATGCTGTTACATCACGGAATTGCTTTAAAAATTGTAATATGAGCATTAATGAACAACATGAAGCAGGCTTCATAGTGCTTAGAGTGCATGTCTGATAACTGAAAGATTGTTTAACAACCAGATTCCAGTTTTCTGGCTAGCGAGATGCATAAGAGTCTCGTGGGTGTCAGTGGACTCTTGTGGGAGGTGGTGCATCATAATCAGGTCTAGACCTTGAAATTTAAAGAATAAAGTTTTTCCAACACTATATTGTGCAGGTCGCGAAGGATAAATGTATACCCTTATTTTGCTCTGGTAATAAAAGATATCATACTGGAACCTTGTAAAACTCGTATCCTGAAGCGTAAAGACACGATTAAGTTATCTGCAGAGGTGTAGTGAAAGAAATTATACTATAAATGCTGTTTTCTTGTATTTTTCATGTTAGTGTACATTTATAACGAGAAATGTGCAGTCAGTAGCTCTAAACTAAACTGGAATATTAAGATACCTACTTGATGAGCATTACTATCACTCAGCTGTTCCAGTTACAACTCTTATTTGTTTTACTATTTCAAACTTTTATAAATGTTCTTATATAAATAATTTAATGTATAGATAGTTCATAAAGTTTGTTAGATTTGAAACTTAGCAACTGTACGTGGGTCAGTAAGGCTGAAGATAAGAATTAAAGAAAATCCTGTGTTTTACACTGAGAAATATACTCCTCTTGGTGTATATATCCTTCTAGCTATGTATACAACATGTGTGAAAAAAGGTTGCAGGTAGATACATGAAGGTGAGTGTGACCAGTACCTGGACTGTATAAATAGTAGCATTACCCAAAGTACGAATTGACCGATTTGTCTGAAACTTGGCATATAAATTACTAGTCAAATCAGTTCAAGCCTATTTACAAAAAAAAGTTTCTTCACCTTACCACACATTTGTGGTTCTTGACGCAGGGAGCACCTTGCTGTTGACATTATAGCTATAATCCAAATTTACCCCCTAACATCAATTAACACAAAATTCACTATATTCTAGTTTTTAAATTGCAATACCCTTCCTTACGAAATGCTAATTATTCATGAAATATTTACTGAGTAAATTAAGCAAATATAAACATGAAAGATGTTATAATTCAAAGCAGAATTTTCTGTACTGGACTGGATTCTGTTTAGTAATATTCGAGAACATCGCTTAAACCCCTTGAGGGTCATTCAGCACTGGAAGCCTGTTTCAGTAAGTAAATTATTATACTTGAATGGTATACAATACCGACAAGATGAAAATTAGACATGTGCAACATCTGGGTATCTTTATTGTAGACATTTCGCCATCCAGTGGTTTTATCAATACAAGTTGAAGGACACAACTGGAAGACAGTAGAACTATATACAAAAGATGAGGTAATCAGTCCTTCAGCCTTGGAGTTAGTGAAGAACACCGTAGCTTGAAGAATCTGAAGATTCAACGTTAATTGAAGATTCTTCATGACTACGGTGCTCTTCACCAACTCGAAGACTGAGTGCCAGATTACCTCATCTTTTGTATACAGTTCTGTCTTCCAGTTATGTCCTTGAATTTGTTTTGATAAAGCCACTGCATGGCGAAACGTCTACAATAAAGATAACCAGATGTTGCACATGTGTCTAATTTTCAAGTAAATTAATGTATAAAAGAGAGAATTGTGCAACGTTAGTTTACCTAACATTCCATAAGTGTCTCTTCCATACATTTGTTTGTAACTAGTAAATTATTGAGAGGTATATGGACACAGATGCAAGTAATGTGACATTTTATTGTGGCAACGTTTCGCTTTGCAGGAGCTTTTGTCGCATGTGTCCATTTACTTCACATTTTGTCGGTTATTCCATTATTAATAGTAAATTATTGCTGAGACACACAGAAGAGAAAGTTATTTTGTTAATAAACTTACCCAGCCTGTGGTGAAGAGCTATTGGCTGTCTCCAAGCATCTCTCTCTCAGTGACCCTCAGTCTTAGTTTATGGTCGGTCTCTTCTGATAGTTGGTTACTGTATCTCATCTACTGGAATTTTAATTCAGCTTATGTGTAACTTGTCGGTGTGTCCGTCAGTCATTGATAAGTTTTGTCTGCTTTTGAAATGTCTGAGTCTTCTTTCACTGGAACAGGATGCTGGTATTAGGTTTACAGCAGACGTTGGTGTTTTCCTTGACTAAATAGTGTATTTTTTTGCCTCAGATTTCCATATTATTTGTTCATGCAGTAAATATGAAGTCTTCCATAAGATCTATAGCTTACCAGTACGTTTCACAAAAGCAAAGCTAAGACATGGAATCCTTTTGCGTGTGTGTGTGTGTGTGTGTGTGTGTGTGTGTGAGAGAGAGAGACATGTGAAAAGGGCATAAGATTAATTGTAACTTGAAAAATGCGTCTTTGGATCAACTTTAGGCTTTAATTTTATTAATATATCTTAGTCAAACGAAGTTTGGAAGATTAACGATTGGATGTTGTATCAATGATGGTCCTAGGTACAGGGGTAGTGTTGGGTGGTCGCTTAGACAAAACTGTCATTCTGGACACAAAACGCACACGGCCACGGCACCTTACTTGTCTGTCACTTCTAGTTAATTCTGTTCTAGGTTGATTCTGTTCCGGAAGTAGAAAACGTACAGTGCTCCAAAAAACAACACGAAGATGACAGCCAGTAAAAAATATATCAAGAGAATCATTGTCGCTAATTGACACGACGTAGTCAAGGAGAAGCAGTGTCTAGTAAATCGTGATTTGCCCGCGGCAAGCACAGCGGCAGCACTGATGATGATTAGTAAAACTCGTCTCAAAACAACACTTGCTTCCAGCCGAACACAAGAACCAATCAAATGCTGGCTAGCAGGACGATTTGATTCCCTGCTCGTGGTCGGTCTGCCAGCGTCTCCTTCCCGGATCGTCTGTCACGAAGCTCACCTTGACACCTTCGACCTTCCTGCATTTTTGCAGACGTAATTTCGAAGATACATCATTCAAAATAATTACTAGCATCGTCTCCATCACATTACCTCATACTTATGCCAATGTTAATCTTGGTAAGTGTTTTAGGCAGCCTGTGCGGGTAAAGTAGCGGTGTACCACAGGTTGCTGGTGAGGTAGGAACTGGATGGTGAAGCATCACGTTTCACCTGCGCCCTCCACCACTCCCTCACACTCCTCACGCGCCTGCGCACTCACATACATTTCTTTGTACATACATATGTTCATAACATGTACATACGCACGCATACGTCTACGTAGATCTAATACACAGAAAAAATGCACGTTACTAGAATAATTCTGAATCAGTAGTAGCAACACCCATAGTGGTTTTATATATGCAACAACAGCAGCAGCAGTAGTAGTAATATTAGTAATAGTAGTGATGGTGGTGGTAGTACTAGTAGTGGAAGTAGTAGTAGTAATATAAGTAGTCATAGAGGTGTGTAAATATAACCGTTGCGTTTGTTTATTTTAATCTTCGTCACTTGCGTTCCCTTTGCTTTCACTTGGCAGTATTTATCTGGAATTATATTATTTTCTTAAGTTACTTGTTATTTATAGTTTCTGTTACATCGTTGTCTGGTCTGTTGCACTTCACCACCCTGACGCTGTACAACTGTTACCTGACATCTCTGTAAGTAACGTCTGCACTCAGTTCCCAAGTGCCTTCCCCTCGTTCTGGTTACATTCCTCCTGGACGCACTCTATCTTTTATTGTCTTCTGTATGTTCGTTTTAATTACCCGTTTTAATTTGTGATGGGCCCCGCCTTTTAATTATCCTTCACTGACGTATAGTAGCCCTGTTATACGTATTTTTTGTACCGCTGTTCAGAGTCCGCTTCCACCGTGCCATGGTTCACTTCACTTCACTTCATTACTGCTATTTTGGTGAAGAAATATTATATCCTTGTGGCTCATTTTGGTGTGTAATTTTCAACTATGTGACCTTATTGTTTCATCCCTGTCGATGCCTCGTCAGTTTACTTTTTACGTCGTGATCAGATTCCCTTTTGTTTTTCATTCTTATTGTTGCAGGCCTAGTTTTTTTCTTATCATAGATTGTTCTCCTGAAGACAGGCACCAGACTTGATGCACCCCTTTGGATTACCTCAGTTTCATTTTCCTTTGGGTAGCGAAACATTTTACAATAGAAATAACCAAATGTTGAACAAGTGTCTCAGAAATGAGAAATTTTTACATATATAGTCCAAAACTAATTAAAACCTACTACCTACTCAGAGAGACAAATATCCCGTGGTACACGAGAATACTAAGTGTGAAGCTACTCAGAAGATGCATTATCAAACTATCAGTATTGATGGGCTGAGGTCAATCGGATGAGGCACTCAGAAATTATTGCATGAAAACCAGTATTTCAACTTTGACAATTTCTTCCGTGTAAAAAAGGCAAATTGGAACCTACACAGGCACCTCAAAAATCAAAGCTTTTCCATAAATAAGACTAATTGCATTTAAAGTTAAAATAAGCTTTATTTACGCTCTGGACACATAAATACATTATGTAGATTTATCGTAGGATAACACAATAAAATGAAGTACGGTGACTTATGGTCGAAAGCGATATTATCCAGTTATTTTACGGAAATCAATCTCTTTAATAATAAATATTGATACAGTAAAACTTACACGACCTGATATTAAGGCAAAGTTTCATTTGCGCTTAGTTATGGTTGTAATAATGATTAGTATAGTGCCAAATTTGCCCGCACACAAACTAACCTTTATGAGGACTATCCTGTTCGTAAAATGCGCCAACAATTATATACTGAAGCCATTCAGAAGATGTAGTTTCAAATATATTGATGTGATTTAATGGGAATAAAAATTTCACCCTATTTTACACTATTAATTTGGTAGACGTGCACCTACATACTTCATCTTCACTCTCTGTTGACATCGAAGTAGGAGGCACCTTTGTTGAACGTTGAAGTCAAGCAGCAGACCCATTCCAGCAATCTTGGAGTGGGTTCTGCAAATCTGGTTATAGGACACTTGCGCATGCCATTAATTGTACGAATCTTGCCCTAGTTACAGTACACCAGCGTTGAAAATTTGAAGCCTATCGAATAAGGCATTCTCGTGTTATAAATGGAGAATATCGAGACTGGAGAAAAAATGAGGATTGGTGATCTCACACACACACACACACACACACACATTCACACAAACATACACATTCACACACACACACAAACACACACACACACACACACAAACACACACACACACACACACACACACACACACACACACACACACACACACACACACACACGCACGCACACGCGCACACGCGCACACACGCACACAGTACGCAACACCAGTTTGGAACCCACACCTAGTCAAGCACGTCAAGAAATTAAGAGAAAGTGCAAAGGTTTGCGACAAGGTTAGTTCCAGAGCTAAGGGGAATGTCATACAAAGAAAGGTTAAGAGAAATCGGACTGACGACACTGGAGGACAGAGGGGACACAGAAACAAGGGGTCACAATTGGAAGTTGAAGACTCAGATGAGCCAAAGGGATGTTAGGAAGTATTTCTTCAGTCACAGAGTTGTTAGGAAGTGGAATAGCCTAGCAAGTGATGTAGTGGAGGCAGGAACCATACATAGTTTTAAGACATGATAAAGCTCATGGAGCAGGGAGAGGGAAGATCCAGTAGCGGTCAGTGAAGAGACGGGGCCAGGAGCTGAGTCTCGACCCCTGCAACTACAATTAGGTGAGTACAATCAGGTGAGTACACACACACACACACACACACACACACACACACACACACACACACACACACACACACACAGAGTACTCACCAAATGTAACAACAAGAGCTCAAAGTAACCTCCACTAATGTGAGCACCGGAGCTCTTTACTAATACTCATCGCTCACAAAGTCATGCGCAGAGTTTAGCGGCGCAGCACAGGTGGGACACAAGAGACACAGACACAGTAGGTGGTGTAAATAATGTAAGGTGGAGGTGCTGGCCTGAGGGAGAGAGGGAGAGAGCTTGGTGACACAAGATCCACTTCTATCTGAACCTCACTTCGCTCATTGGCTGATGACAATAACTCTGAAATGCTTACAGCATCCTGATTGGTCCTTCTCTCTTGTTTTTTACCTCTTGTAATAGAGCAATAGGTTTTTTCAAGGCTTTTATATTTTCCTCATTCGTTGAGCTTTCCGAATGTTAGTCTTAGAGTACACTTGATCCTCCTGGCGACTTCCTCTTACAGAGAGTGCTGGGCTGAGAGAAGGTACCACTGGCGCTACATGTCCTGTATATAGATATATATTTGATAAAATATTCCAGTAAAAATCTGTCACGTGGCCTCTATGTTACAGGTAATAGAGCCTTATGAATTATTCTTTTTATAGTTATTTGATTATTCTCTAGTCTTGGACTTCATTCAGTGTTTCTGCACAGCAGATTGGCTCATATAATTGAGGGAAAGACATACGTTGCAAAACAAGTTTCACTCCGTTAATGCTCTGTCAAGGTGTCTCAATAAAAGATGTTCTGAAACGTATCTTTTTCTTCACTAATGTCGCCAATACACCAATTAGCTCTTGCTCACAGACGTAAGATTCTGGTGATTCAGGGTAAATAATACAACTATGAAACTTACCGGTGATTTACAGGATAGATCTGAGGGTACATAATACAATTATGAAACTTACTGGTGATTTACAGGATAGATCTGAGGGTACTTATTACAACTCACACTAATTGGTGATTCACAGGCTGGTTATTCCGTTGCCTGAAATTTACCCGAGGACGATTCTAGGGGTGACCACCCGCACAGCTTGATCACAGGTCAGACCTAGTTGATTGCCGATCAGCCTGGTTGTTGGTGCTAGCCGTAAACACCCACTGTAATTACCACAGCTCAGCTTATCAGAAAATAACACGAGGAAGTTATCCAATTTCCTCTTAAAGACAGCTAGGTGTTTCTTGGTAATTTTCTTTATGTATGGAGGTTATTATTATTTTTTTTTATCACACTGGCCGATTCCCACCAAGGCAGGGTGGCCCGAAAAAGAAAAACTTTCACCATCATTCACTCCATCACTGTCTTGCCAGAAGGGTGCTTTACACTACAGTTTTTAAACTGCAACATTAACACCCCTCCTTCAGAGTGCAGGCACTGTACTTCCCATCTCCAGGACTCAAGTCCGGCCTGCCGGTTTCCCTGAACCCCTTTATAAATGTTACTTTGCTCACACTCCAACAGCACGTCAAGTATTAAAAACCATTTGTCTCCATTCACTCCTAACAAACACGCTCACGCATGCCTGCTGGAAGTCCAAGCCCCTCGCACACAAAACCTCCTTTACCCCCTCCCTCCAACCTTTCATAGGCCGACCCCTACCCCGCTTTCCTTCCACTACAGACTGATACACTCTTGAAGTCACTCTGTTTCGCTCCATTCTCTCTACATGTCCGAACCACCTCAACCCTTCCTCAGCCCTCTGGACAACAGTTTTGGCAATCCCGCACCTCCTCCTAACTTCCAAACTACGAATTCTCTGCATTATATTCACACCACACATTGCCCTCAGACATGACATCTCCACTGCCTCCAGCCTTCTCCTCGCTGTATGGAGGTATATTACTGAAAGTCTTGGCTTCTCTACCCTGTTCGAGTTATCTCTTAGTGTATTTATAGCGCCCCTGCTTTACATTGGAAGTATTTCCCTATTGTAGGGAATAATTTCGGTGTGCAGATTTGGGACTAATCCCTCCAGAATTTTCCAGGTGTCAATATGATTATTTTTCTCGCCTATGTTCCAGGGAGTACATTTCAAATGACTTCAGGATTTCCTAATAATTTAGGTGTTTGAATAAATTTATAAGGACAGTGGAGGGTCTCTACATTCCCCAATACTGCGATTTCGCTTGCCTTAAAAAGGGGCTGTTAGTATACAGCAATATTCTAATCTTGAGAGGACAATAGCTTAAAGAGCATCATCACTAGTTTGGCTTCTCAAGTTAAGCAGTTTATTAATTTCATTTCGTTTGTGATAACAACACTGTTGTGATCCTTATTTATTTATTTATTTATTTATTTATTTAAAAATTTGAGCACACATACAGAGGTACAAAAGATACAGATAAGAGCAGCATGCCAAAGCCACTTATACTATGCATAGCATTACGGGCTGGCTTAAAATTAACTTAAGATGAACTAAGCAATGATGACATCAGTGATAAAACTTTAATGTAAACAGATTACTATAAAGCACAAAGACAGGTCATATGGTTGCATGCATTGTTGTACATTCAGTCGTATGGAGTATTCTGTTAGGTAGTGTATTTAAAAAATAATAAAGTTAGATTGGGTTTTAGGTTTAACATTTATGTGATATAATTTTGAGAAACATTTAAGATATACAATTTATAAGGTTCAGTTATTCAGTATTTATTTGGTTTTGGGTGAGTAAGTGATCTTTGAGAAGAGACTTGAATTTATAAACAGGTAGTGTTTCTTTTATATTTACAGGTAATGAGTTCCAGATTTTAGGGCCTTTTATGTGCATTGAGTTTTTGCATAGTGTGAGATGGACACGAGGAACATCAAAGAGTGATCTGTGCCTTGTGTTATGGTCATGTGTTCTGTTGAGGTTGGCAAGGAGATGTTTGAGGGGAGGGTTAATATCAGAGTTAAGTGTTCTATGTATGTAATAGGTGCAGTAATAAGTATGGATGTTTTGTATGGTGAGTAGGTTTAGTGTATTGAATATTGGTGGAGTGTGCTGCCTGTAGTGAGAATTTGTTATCATTCTAACTGCAGCCTTTTGTTGGGTAATTAGTGGTCTGAGATGGTTACTTGTTGTTGAGCCCCATGCACAAATTCCATAGGTGAGATAGGGGTAAATAAGAGAGTGATATAGGGCCAGGAGGGCTGACTGTGGAGCATAGTACCGTATCTTCGATAGTATGCCTACAGTCTTGGAAATTTTCTTAGAAATTTGTTGTATATGTGTATGAAATTTGAGTCTATTATCAAGGTGGATTCCTAAGAATTTTCCCTCTGTTAGCTTTGTGATAGGTGATCCGTTTATCATTATGTTAAGAGGGACATCTGTAGCTCTGTTACCAAACTGAATGAAGTAGGTTTTGTCAATGTTTAGTGTAAGTTTGTTAGTCCTCATCCAGGTAGATATTTTCTGTAATTCGGTATTTACAGTATTGGCTAGCGTGACTGGGCTCGGGTGGGAGAAGACGTATGTAGTGTCATCTGCAAATAGTGTGGGTTTGAGTAATTGCGAAGCATTTGGTAGGTCATTTATGTATAGGAGAAAGAGAAGAGGGCCAAGGACACTTCCCTGTGGGACACCAACTGTAATTGGTTGTGCAGAAGAGTTTGCCCCATTTGCATACACATATTGGCTTCTGTTGCTGAGGTATGACTTGAGGTAGTTGAGGGAGTGCCCTCTTATACCATAGTGTGACAATTTTATGTGGAGCAAGTCATGGTTAACTGTATCAAAAGCTTTACGTAAGTCAATGAAGATCCCCAGTGGGACTTCTTTTTTCTCTATTGCAGTGTATATATGTTCTAGCATGTGTATAATAGCATCATTAGTATTTTTATTTGGCCTGAATCCAAATTGGCAGGGGTTGAGTATGTTTTGGGAGATAAGGTAGGAGTAGATTCGTTTATGAATTAATTTTTCGAAGATTTTTGAGAGAGGGTGTAAGTTGGATATTGGCCTATAGTTATTCAACTCTGTTTGGTCTCCTCCTTTGTGGATCGGGGTGACCCTTGCTATTTTGAGTACTGTAGGGAAGGTGGAGGATTCAATGGATTTGTTAAAGAGTGTTGCAATGATTGGTGATAGCACTTGTGACACTTTTTTGTATATAAAGGGTGGTAAGGTATTTAAATCTCCTGCCTTGTTTTTAAGCGTGTTGATAATAAGGGAGACTTCGTATGGGTTAGTCGGAGCTAGGAACAGTGTGTTCGGGTAGTTGCCAGTGAGGTAGTCATTTGGTGGGGTATCTGAGCTTGGGATTTTATTGGCAAGGTTTTGTCCTATAGTGGAGAAGAAGTCATTGAGTCTGTTTGCTGTTTCTGTTGGTGGGAGTTGGGGTTCATCTGATTTTGCTAATTTTATTTCGCTATTTCGTGATATCTTTTTTGTTCCTAGAATTTCTGATAGGGTTTTCCAGGTCTTTTTTATATCACCTCGTAAGTTGGATAATCTGTTCTCATAATACAATTTTTTTGCCCTTCTTATCAGGCTGGTTAGGATTGACGAGTAACGTTTTGTTTGGTCTCTGGTTATGTGACCCATTCTATACTGTTTTTCATATTGGTGTTTTGTATTTATGGATTTGAGAATGCTGGGTGTTAACCAGGGACTGTTCAGTCTCTTAGCTGTCATCTGTTTAGTTTTTTTAGGGCAGTGCTTGTTATAGAGGTATTGGGTCTTTTTTAGAAAATTATTAATACATTCGTCAATATCTGTATAGATTTCTAGCTCAGTGTGCCAGTCAATGTTTGGTACTGCTGTTGTGAAGTTATTAATGGCTGCCTCATTGTAAAATTTATTAGCAACATTAAATTTTACTTATGGCCTCACCAGGTAAAGACCGGCCCTAATTATTACTCTTATTATATTTATTGGTAAGCAGTAACCTTGTAGGGGTGATACAGCTCCTGGAGAACGGGAGGAAATCTGGTTTCATGCGAAGGGGAGAGTGCTTACATTTCTTGGATCAGTATAACCTGATGTAGTTGCAAATGATCTGGTGATACTGACAAACTGTGGTAAAGAACGCTTGTGTATACTTCAGGACATTTATTAAAGGAAACATTTGGCCACCAGTGGCTTTATCAGTCATCACTAGCGAAACATTTCCTGTAATATATGTCCTGAACTGTACACAAGTGTCCTCTTCCTCAAAGCTTGATGCTAAGCAGCACCAAGCTTTGTGACACTATGTCT